>NC_053450.1:122450364-122575364 GCF_015227805.2 Hirundo rustica
AAAAAAAAAAAAAAAAAAAAAAAAAAAAATCCTGCTGTTCTAGAAAGTAGTGCTTAGCAGCCAGCAAGATATTTAAGAAAACGCATCTTAAAAAATATCAGAGCTCCCAAAGAATGTGGTTGGTTTCTTCTCACGTGCTAAGTAATCCAAGAAATCAGCCCTAGGAGGAGAGGAAATGGAGAAGTTAGTGCCTGTGAAATCAAAAGGGTGGCAGAAACGCAGGGGGAAGAAAAAAAGTATTTAGGGAGGAACCGGCCTCTACACTCCATCCTTCTCGGGGGCGGTGCGCGGGCAGACCCGAAGATATTTTTCTGTGTAAGCCTCCTTGAAAGGTGAAAGACTGATAAAGGAAAAGGGGAAACTCTGACTTTAAAGTTACAATTTCCTCTGGCTCCCCACTTTTCTGCTGGAGGCGGCAAAGACGGGCTTTAAGAAATCTCCACCGAATTGCCTGCCACCCGGCGTTGCCGAAGCCCAAAGCGGAGGGCGAGCCCCGTCCTTCGGGCTGAAACCGAGCAACAGATGCCGGTGGGGCTCTGCCGCTCCGGGGCCGGGGGATCCCAGGCGGGGACGTTCGCGGCTCCTTGCGTGCAGTGAGTGCGAGTGGTTGCATTACACGGGCGAGTGGGGCTCGGGTGGGGGGTTGTGAACGCGGCTCCGCTGTCCGTCCGTGCGAGCAGTCCTGTCTCCCAGCCCTGTAACACGTTGTGGAGCTGGGATGCGTGGGTTATAGCTGGAAGGGCTGAACGCAATTCTTCCGAAAGTCATAAATCAAACTCTTTCTATGAATGAGAATGTCATCAAAGAGATCAATTGCAGGAACACATTCACAAATAAAAATCCTCTTACGTATTTGCCGGGGCTGGGGATCCCCGTCTAAAACCATTAAGTGAGAAGGCGTTTAGTCATAATTCACTTTTATTGCTCTTTTAAAACAACAGCTTGGCTGAGCTGCGGGCGCGGTGAAACCTCGGCCTTGGTTCTCCTCCTTCCCTCTGCTCCAGCCACGTCCCTGCGGAAAGCGAGCAGCCTCACCGGCATTTTCACTCCTCTGCCACTGGGTTAAATTGGACCGCAACGTGCATGTATGGGTTGGGGTTTCTTTTGTGCCCAGATTTCCGGATGCTGACAACGCTTAAAGAAAACCAAAGCCAGACGAACTAAAAAACCCCCAAACATTAAAACAACCCTCTCCCCCCCCCCAAAAAAAAAAGCACCAAAACCAAACAAAAATCAGAAACATCAAACTTTTTTTTTTTTTTTTTTAAAGGAAACGTGCTACAAGATTTAAACTTTTCGCAAACTCGATTTAAATAAATGGGGGAAATCAGCAAGCAGGAGCCGCCTCCGAGGCTCCGGGTGAACTCTGGGGCCTCAGCCGGGAGCACACTCCCACGGAAAAGCTTAAAGAGTCGGGATCGCCCCCTCAGCCTCAGTTCCGTGGCAGGAAGCGCAGAGCGAAGCTGCCGAGGGGCGCGGAGGGGCCGGGATGGCCTGAGGGCAGAGGGAAGGGGCAGTAGCTCCCCCTCGCCTGGCCGCGGAGGAGGGAGGGTGTGGTGCGTGCTCCTCCTCTGCTTCGACCCTTCTCATGATGTTGCCCCCATGCTTAGTGCGGGCAGCAAAACCCGAAAGCCCCGCCGGAGAGACAATGCAACAAGAGACAATGGCACCCAAAAGGCGGAGAAAAAAGGATTTCAGGATGCTCGAGACTGTAAGAAAAGTGATTCATCGGAATTTACGGGTAAAAGGGATCTACTTGTAGTAAAATATTTTTTTCTTGGCTGAAGGAAAAAGCACTGAGAAGATGTCAGCCCTTTTATTAGTAAGCAGTACTAATTGCTTTTTTTTTTTTTTTTTTTTTTTCCCTTTTCTTTTCCCTCTGCTTTATGCAGTATTTATCGCAATTGGTTTACAAGAATCGAATAAATGTGTTTACAGCTGTAACCATAGCCAAAATTGGCGCAGTATAATACCATAAATGCCTCTGGAGTGTTGTTGCTCTTGTTTTCCGCTCCTCCCCCCTGCAGTTTAAGAAACTGAACCTTTCCAGAGGGCCCTTAACCATCCCTGCCCCTGTAGTAAATCAGAACAAATAGACATACTGAGGGCACCGGGATAGACCCGTGGTGGAGAGAGACTCCCTTCATTTTTGGCTGACGGTGGAGAGGCCGGGCAGATGCCGTGGGATAAGGGCTGAGCGAACAGCAGCAGGAGAGCTTTGCACCTAGGAGAGAGTGTTGTAGTTCATGTGGGAGGGAGGAGCTTCAGGGTGTGTATGTGGGTGTGGGTGTGTGTGTGCATTCGGGAGAGGGGAGTGGTGGCGGGATAGAAGAGTCTTTCGGATTTCAAAACAAACGAGAATCGAGCGTGAGAACAGAGGGACGTAAGAGTCGGCACCTGCAGAAATAGAGGGGGTAGCCCCTCCTGGGGCTGGTGTCAGGGGACACGACTTTCCATCCATCTTTCTCCGAGGCTGACGTTTTGCAGAACTTGTTTTGAAGACTTTCGGTGCCGTCCTTTCTGCCTGCAGACGTCTTGGGTGCGCTGGGACAGACGGATGCCCGGCCTTTACCTCCCCTTTCCCTTTCCGCATACTTAAACCGAATAGGAGGTCGTAACCCACATCTCACCGCCGTCCGTCCTTCTCTGGCCACGGACCCATTTTTGACCCTCCTCCCCACGACGTCGGGGAAGGGTAGATTGGAGTCGATGCTCAGCGCTGTTCCCAAGGGTTCTGGGGCCGCCTCTGCCACTGGCCATCTGCCACCTCTCCCCACCGCCGAGCCGGGTGGCGGAGCTCACGGACAAAGGCGCCGGGGCGACGGGCCCTGCGCCTCCTGCCGCTCCTCTGCCCCTGTCCCGGGTCGCCTCTTCGGGCTGCGACCTGCGGCACCCCGGGCAGCCGACCCCCCCACCCTGTCCCAGGGCGGACGGGCGGCAGCGGCTCTGCGGGAGCGCAGCAGATGGACTGCGGAGCCCCCGGGCCCCCGTCCAATCATTCGTCCTCCTGCCCCCGACTCCTCCTTCCCTATCCCAACCCTGGGCTGGCGAGGGTGAGCCCGGCGGAGGTGCAGGGGGAGCAGGGACGATGGCCAGAGGGTGGCCGGTGAGCTTGGGAGAGCACAATGGCCGTCGGTCCCAAAAGCGCCTCATTTCCATGCTAATGTCCGCGGCCGCCTGGTGATGCGGCCGGACAAGCCCCTTTAACTCTTGGCGTGGCGTGGCGCTGGGACTGCGGCGGGGCAGGACCAGTGAGATCCCTTGGCACCGGAACTCTTACCGTCTCCATCTCCCGCATCTCATCCACATCCGTATCCTCGGTCCCACGCCTATTCTCTATTTTATCCTTACCTTCATACCCGTCCCTGTCTCAATTCCCATCCCCGTAGAAATCCCCAGCCGCATCCACGGTCCCCTTCTCATTCCCGCTCCAAGAGCTGATGCTCTCAGCACTATCTCTGCCTCTCTCCGCCCCATTCCTCGCCCCGTGCCGTGGATCCAGTGGCCTCCCCCCTCCACCCCTCCCCGGCCGGCAGCAGAGGTGCCTCGTGCAAGCTTGGTGGGCAGCAGAGGCGTCCCCTGCAAGCTTGACAGCGCCGATAGCAGGGTGATGCCGGGGTACCCTGGCAGCAGCACTCACCCTGGAGGGGACGGCCGGTGGGCTCCGCGGGCCGGGCGCAGCCTCCGGGTCTCTCCTGCCTTCCTCTCTCGGCTGGCGGACGAGACCCCGGGGGCTGCCGCGGCGGGGGTGTGTGTGTGTACGGCCCGGCCCGGCCCGCCCCCACCCCCTGGGGGCCGCGGCCGCCGCCTCCCTGCCCCGCGGTGCCGTGCGGTGGGAGCGCTCGGCGTTTAAATGCCCCCGACGCGGCGCTGCATCGGCGACAGGAGCCGGGGAAGCCCCGCGGGCGCCGCAGCCATTGGCTGCCGCCCCCCACGTGCCTGCCCGCCGCCGGCGCCTTCGTGTCATTTTCCTGCCGGCCCCATGGAGGAAGTGGGAAAGTTGGCGCGGCCCCGCCGGACGCTGAAGACCCGGTGGCGGCGTGACAGAGGGACGCGGCGAGGATGAGCTCCTTCCTCGAGTATCCCGTCCTCGGCGGCGAGGCGGGGGGCTGCGCCGCCCGCGCCTACCACCCCGACCACGGGATTACAACTTTCCAGCCTTGCGCCGTCAGCGCCGGCAGCTGCAGCGGAGAGGACCGCTTCCTGGCGGGCCGCGGGGTGCCCGTCAGCCCCCACCGCCACCATCACCACAGCCCGGCCCAGCCCGCCGCCTACCAGCACCACGGCGGGCTGGGGGTGTCCTACGCGCACCCCGGCTGCGGCCCGACCTACGGCGCGCAGGGCTTCGGACCGGCGTACGGCCCCTACCCCCTGGGGCAGGACGCGGAGCTGGGCGGCGGCTTCCCTCCCTGTGCCCCTGCCGTGTACTCGGGGAGCATCTCCTCCTCCGCCGCTGCGCAGCATCCGCTCCCGCACCAGGGCTACGCGGGGGCCCCCGCTCAGTACGTGCCTCCCCCTTACGGGCAGGAGCAGCAGAGCCTGCCCCTGGGCACCTACAACCATGCCCTGTCTCCCCTCCACGCTGGCCACCGGGAAAACGCCCGCTCCCCCTCCACCGAGACCTCGCCGCCGGCGCAAACCTTCGACTGGATGAAAGTGAAAAGAAACCCACCCAAAACAGGTCAGTGGCCGGCGGGAGGGCCGGGGCGGGGGCCGCTCCTCTCTATCCCCGCGGGTGCGGGGAAAGAGGCGCGGTATCCCGCGGGGCGCTGGGCAGGTAGGGCGGCCCGCACCTCTGGGAGCAGCCGCGGCTGTCTGCCCGCGGAGCTGAAAGCCAGCGCCGCTTATTCCTCACTTATTCCTGACTAACCTTCTCCTCCTCTCCCGTGGTCATATTTCTGATAATTCATAAACCACTTATCAAGTTTGCTCTGACACTAGAGGCTGACTCCTGTTTAGCACCTCGCACTCCATCACTCACCCTGCCGGGGCTTCCCTCTTGTCCTAAGAAGTTCTTGCTCCCTATCGCTTAGCCGGTGTGGACGTATTGATTACATCGCCTATAAATCATTTGCGCTCACTTGCTTACCGCTGCATGTCCCCTCGCAGGCAAAGCTGGCGAGTACGGCTTCGTGGGGCAGCCCAACACCGTCAGAACTAACTTCACCACCAAGCAGCTCACCGAGCTGGAAAAGGAGTTTCATTTCAACAAATACCTGACCAGGGCCAGGCGGGTGGAGATCGCCGCCTCCCTCCAGCTCAACGAGACGCAGGTGAAGATCTGGTTCCAGAACCGGCGGATGAAGCAAAAGAAACGGGAGAAAGAGGGGCTGCTGCCCATCTCCCCCGCCACCCCCACGGGCTGCGAGGAGAAGGCAGAGGACTCGTCGGAGAAGTCCTGCTCCTCGCCCTGCAGCGCCTCGCCGGCCTCCTCCGCCTCGGACACTCTCGCTGCCTCCAATTGAGACCGGCCGTGCCCCGACGGCCGCCCGGCGCGATGCCCCCGCCAGCGCCGCACGCGTCCCTCCGCCGCCGTTCTGTCGGTCCCTCGGTCGGTCGGTCGGTGACCCCGAGAGGTGCCGGCGAGCTGCCGATCTCTCCCCCTCTACCTCCGCCGCCCCCGCAGCCGCCCGGCCCCGGGGGTGCCTGCTCCGTCGGGTCCAGGCGTCTCGGTGCCAGGGAATTTTCTTCCCGGCCCCTCCTTCCTTTCCTGCTGGAGGAGCTGTGTTGGCATACGCGTAAGGGTCTCCCTCCTCCACTGCAAGGACGCTCCACCGAGTTTCCCTGAGTGAAAGACAGGTTATTTAGGGTACACAACCTCACAAAGAGATGCACTATTGCAAGTGTTTACACGACTTATAGGACTTTCATCCCCTTAATTTAATGTATTCTTCGTTCGTGTCAATGAGTTTTGTTGTAAATACTTTGTCCGAGAGATTTATCTTTTTACAGATTTTTCTAGAATGATGTTTCGATTATCAGGTTAAGCAGGGTGAGTGCATTCTCCAAACCGGATCCATTTTTATATTGCTAAAGTAGACGACTGTATCAAGTAAACGTCTTAAGCTCAAGCAGATACCTCGAAAAAGTAGCGTTATTTCTTTAAATGTGACAAACAAGGCTTCAATTGCACTAGGTTTTTTAAACCTTACCCGGTGTGCTTGCTCCCTCTCCTTTCCCCCCCCCCGTCCCCAAAGCTGTGTTGGATTATGCTCAGCTGAAGGGTACAACCATCCAAAAGACCTCGCCCCTTCCTATTTTCATATTATCCTTCCTTTAGACTCCATGTTTTTCCAAACTACTCGTGAATGTGACAAATGGCCAAATGAATGTATAATTTCTGTGGTTGGTGTCCAGACCTTTGCATGACGCACCGTGCTTTGCTGTACTGCAGGTACACTGAGTTCTATCAGTTGTCGTGTGTGAGCAAAATGTCCTCCTGATTTTTCTGTACAATCATGAAAGGCTCTGTGATTCCACGGGTGGTGGAACCCAGGGCAGGATTTACGGGTCCTTATAATGTCTGTAATAAATATATTCCACTTTCAGGTAGCCCTCGTCTGCCTACTTCTGTGTGACGTCAGAGCTGAGTCACAGGCTGGGCTCAGCAGTTTTGTTTCTTTTATTTTCTTCTACTGAGGTCTTTCCAAGGGGGAAAGGGAGTAGGAGTCTCACAGCCTTACTCCTCCTATGTTGTTTTGTCAGAGTCAGAGCTCTGGCTGCCCAGTCTAACTTCCTACACAAAACTTCTTCCTCTCCTATGCTCAAATAATCTTTTTTTTTAGACAATATAAGGCCTTTCTCTCCATTTTCTGCAACTGGGAGGAATTTACGATCCCAATCTAATTCTGAAGCACCAACAGGAGAACTTCCTGGGTCAAGTGCTAACCTTTTCACCTCGGGATGGATGCTGACACTTAAATAAATAGAGCACCCTTCAAAAGCAGAAACTCTCTTCAGCCAGTCTCTCCACACACTGCAGGCCCCTCTCCAAGGACCGCACATTCAATTAGCCTGGCCACTAAGCTTGTCCGACTTTTCTCTCCCACCCCAAGCTGCTATCCCCAGCGCTTGACGGGGTGCCAAAGTGGGAAATGGCTCCCAGGGTGTTTTTGGAGTTAACCCCAGCCCGTTCCACCATCTCTTCCCCTCTTTCTCCGCACCTTCCCCTTCCCCCCCCCACCCCGGGAGTACAAGAGAAAGCTCCTGCCGGTAAATATAATAACTATTCCAAGAAATGTCAAGTGTACAGCAGGTCGGGAAAGGGACAGGAGCCTCTGTGGGGAGAACCTGGGTGGCAGGTCAGAGCAGAGGCATGCTCAGATGGACGGGGCATGTCACAAGTCACTGATGCCTCTTGAATTACAACGCAAACACGCCTAACATCTCCTTCACCCGGCCCAGCTGCGGGCTTCTCCTGGGGCTGCTCTGCCCACGGAGGCTTTCGTTTGCGGGATCCGCAGAGAGTCAAGGAAATTTTCTTCACTTCGGTGTCAAAAGAGACAAGCCCTGATCTGCAAGGCGCGGCGGCCATATCAAGAGCTGAGCTATCTGCAAGGGAGCAGGGCTGTCTCCAAAGGCTCCCGCCGATGCCTCTATTTCTTTCATTTCCCCGCCTGCCATATACTTTACCTTTTGTTTATTAGTGTAAAGCCACAAAGCCAAACAGATGGCCTTCTCCCAGAGTCTTGGATGTGTTAAAGTGGCATTTACATGCCAATGAGGGCATTTCAAAATCGAAATCTGGATCTAAACATTGCTGGAATCCGGATCTACAACTCGATTCCGCCGGTGTTGACTTAATGGGTTAGAAAGAGCGGCCATAAATTACAGCCTAAATACGAGAGACAAGACACTTGTCAGTGCGTCAATCTGCGATGAACGATTCGCGGGCGAAGCATCCCATCTCCTTCCAAGCCCAAACCCTATACATAAATATATATATGTATATATGTGTTTATGTATTTATTTCCTCCCCCCGTCTCCCGCCGCAGTCATAATGTATTTCAAGCGAAGACGCTCCAAACTTCCCGATCCCGTCTCATTTTGTTTAGCATTAATACTATTCCGATACAATCAGCCTTTGGGTTCAGGGGCGCAGCGAAGAGAAATGAAAATCTCTAGTTTATGGTTTCTAACAGAAAAATATAGCTAATTACACCCCCCCCCCCCCAAGTACTTTAAATGAAGATACTAATTTGCCTTTCGGGTTGTAAGGATTCCCCCCTCAATATTTTAAAATTAATTAATTAATTAAATAAATAAATAAATAAATAAGTATCTCCAGAATCTCAGGAGGAAAAAATGAAGAAAAAAATCCACATCCCATCAAAACCCATCAACAAAAATCGCATTCAAATGTCAAACGGAGTTTTGTATCTTCCTATCATACTTAAGGCCATTTCTGCTGTTCACCTTTAAAGTTTACTTTTGGAGGCTATTGAGATGCTTTGGTGTTTTCCTCTGGGGCAATCAGATTGAAACCGATCAATATTTACTCAGTCTGAAAGGGCTGTTGAAAAGGCAGCTAACAACAAACTGCTTAGCTGCTCTCCCCTCTTTAATCTCAGGTTCACCGAAAGTTCAAGCAGAAATGAATTCGGTGATGGGTCACTTTAGAATAAATCCCAGTAGTTAATCTCACAGCCTTGATAAAGGCAACAATTACAGAGTCATCCCTCTCCCTCTCTCTCTCTCTCGCTGTCTCCCCGGCAGCGGCAACTTTCCTCTCATTTTTGCCCAGCATATTTTTGCTGAATCTTAACAGCTTTCCTCTATTTTGCGGAGACAGCAAAAACTCGGCATATTCCCCGCGCTGTATCTGACACTCAGGCGGGTGTTTCCGGCGAGAGGTACCTACTGGAGCGAGGGAATAAAACAAACCATCCCGCAAAGGAATCGGCATTTTCAAGCAGGGGTCCGGGGACAAAGGGAGGGGTGCTTGGGGCATTCTCCTCAGCAGTGATGAGGAAAGGGATGGCTGGAGAGGCGCCCGGCAGCTGGAGGCGCTGGTGGAGCCGTGCTCCCCTCGCCTTCATGTACGGGAAAAGAGCAGAAATCTGGGCAAAACGCGATAGTTGTCGCCGGTAATTGCTGTGACTCTTCAAAGGCCAAAGTTCACATAATCACTGCATAAATGCATGCTTAATAGGGATTTATTAGTAGCTCTCTAATGGCAGCTCACGTTTGGGCTATAGACTCGAGCGGGTTTTTACCGGCAAACTGCTTTTCCGAAGCGATGCCTCCTCCTACCCGGGAATTGCCGGGGGACCCTGGGCACTGAAGGCGATGAGCTCCCGGACAGGCCCCGGGGATGCTCCGAGCGAGGCCGGAGCCTGCGGCCGCCCGCGGGAGAGGCCGGGCGGCAGCGCCGCGCTGGGGACGGCCCCGGGGGAGACCGCTCCCCCCACGGCACGGCCGGGCCCTGCACCCGAGCGAACGAGGGGCTGTCTTTTTTTTTTTTTTTTTTTTTTTTTTTTTTGTAAGGGGGAAAGAATAGTTTAGAAATGTTTTCCGAGTCAGCTTAGGAGCAAGATCTCCTGTTTGTTTTACTTCAGTAATTAGCTCTGTGAGCTCACAGTAAATCGGTAACCACAAAAAATGTACATAAATAACGAAATGAATAATCTACGAATAAACAGATATGTAACCTACCTTCCTTCCTTCCTTCCTTCTTTCCTTCCTTCTTCCTTCCTTCCTCCTTCCTTCCTTCCTTCCTTCCTTCCTTCCTTCCTTCCTTCCTTCCTTCCTTCCTTCCTTCCTTCCTTCCTTCCTTCCTTCCTTCCTTCCTTCCGTCCATTTTTTTTTTTTTTTTTTGTCTGCATTTCTCACTTTTTCTCTCTCTCTTTCTCTTTCCCGTTTGTCTTTCTCCTTTTCCAAGACAAACATTCCTTTTCTCCCTCAGGCACACTACTTGGCCGACTCTCATTGTTAACATTATTCTTTTATGGTTTATGTGTCATAAAATATTACAGGTCACAGTTACTCTTGTTTCAGGCTCGGAAAGACCAATGAAATCAATGGGTGCTCTAGGAAAAAAAAAAAAAAAAAAAAAAAAAAAAAAAAAAAAAAGGAAAAAGTCTTCTCTTGTGCCTAGGCATTTGGGAGCAAACTGTGTTGATTTTGATCATGCAAGGAGTCCTCTTTGCCATGTAACTTCAAAAGATTTACACATTTTACCAATACAAGCAGGATGGGTCCGGAAAATGCTTCTGTGCTAATTTTTACAGGACAATGACACAGTGTAAAGCCTTTGTTCCACACGGAAAATGTTTCAACTATTACTTTTATGGTTATTTTGGCTTTCCATTCTATTTCCCTTGAAAGTGTATGTCTCACAAAGTTAAATCGAAACTACTGATTCTGATAAAAATGTGGTCGGATAGTGATCAGCCTCGGCTACGATGAAACCCTTAGCCAGTTGATGAACTTCTCCGGGTGCCCATTTTATAAACACAAACTCAAAGTATTTCAAAACTTCTCCCGCTCAAGAAAGTAAAAGTAGGGGGGAAAAAAATCAAAAAACCCCAAATACAAGGGGGACATCGGGGAGTATGAAGCCAATCTCAATCACAAACTCTCGTGCCTGTGTTCACATCGGCCTCAGAAGTGGGTGCAGTCAGCGGCAGGCGGAGCGTATAGGAATATACAGGAACCCACGGAGCGTTTTGCTCTCCAGAGTTGTAGATAGTGTCCGAGAGGTCGAAAGCGTCCTGCCCCCGTGTTTGCCCCGGTGTCTGTCTCGATGCCTGCCCTGTGATTCGGCGCTGCGCAGCGGTTCCTGCTTGCATCCGATAAGCTTGGCTTTGCCAAGGTACTTATGCATGCTCTAATTCTAACCCATGCGGGATTGTAACTCTCCGACAGGAAAAAAAAAAAAAAAAACAACAAACAAACAAAAAACAGAAAAAAAAAAAAAAAAGAGAGAGAGAGAGAGAAAAAAGAAAAGTAGAAAAGTTAAAAAAAAAATAGCAATATGCTATCCACTATTATAAATTAAAGAAAAACCCAAGGAAATATATACTTTGAACACTTCACTAACGCACTTTGTAGGGATCGATTTCGCTCGCAGCTGTCTTTGTATTTGATCTTCGTGAAATCAGTAATACGAGGAAAATTCGTTGTGTGGATTGGGATAACACCGGAGCGGGGCAGCGACAGCCGGGCCGCTCCGCTCGGCTCCCGGCTCGGGGGCGGCGGGGTCGCGGTGCGCGGCCGCCGCGCTCCTCCGCGCCCAGCTCAGCGCTTCTGTCCCTCGGGACCCGCCTGCGGGGACGGCAAAACTCAGGCTCACCTGAGGGCTGCCCCGGCACCCACCCCATCTCTGCGGGCCGGCTGCCCGAGCCTAAGGTGGCACCGCGGAGCTGAGCCAGAGATATCGTTTCTCATGTCCTTTGTCTATTAATACAGCCATCACCAAATCCCGGATAACCTCCCTTTGCCTCTGTCAACACCCCTCCGCTCCAGCCCGTGCTGGGGGAAGAGGGATGGGACCTGCCATCGGGGTCCTGTAGCAAGGGGGTGCCCCTTTTAGGGGTAACTTGGTGACAGATGTTGACGTTTTCTAGGGAGCTCGGTAAACAGAAAGTTGGACTGGACTTTTTCATAGCCCATGTGTTTTTCATCATTCCCCGTCAGGCTCAGACCAAAGGCAGAAGCTTCCCTCTTCACACTCCTCATCCCCTCTCATCTTCAGCAGTCACTCAGCCCCAGTGACAAGCAATAAAGAGCAGAGAAAACAAAGGAGACCAGCTTCGTTAAGTAAAGGGATGGGGGTGAGGATGAGGCTGGTGGTGGAAATAGGGGGCCTCCTCCACTGCACGCCAGTGAACCTTCAGGTGCAAAGCACATCTGTATGCACCACAGACCTCTTCTGGGAGCAGTGGGGGCATACTGGAGAGGTCTTGGAGAACAACCGCTTGTCCAAACTTCCCACCTCGTAAGAAGGTGAAGGTCATGGAAAGGGCTAAGCCACAGAAGTGGGAATTTCTACACAGTTTAAACTGAAATTCTTCTGTTCCAATAAACCCAAACTTTTTCTTTACTTCTGCAATGGCTATATTATCTCGAATAACTCTAGTGCAAAACATCAGTTGCAGTGGAAATGTCATCCAAACCTCAATTAATTTTCTTAGCATAGCAGTAAAATATTGCCACTAGCACCCAACAAAGGTGGACACTTGGACGAGATCACTCTATTTTCCGAGAAATAAAATCCCTGCAGCACAGCTCTGCGCTATCAGTGAATTTAACATCCTTGCATAGTTGTGTGGACAGATGGGTGATAAAACAAAAGGCATTGGTGGGGTAGTGTTGTGTTCTTCATGCTGTGATGGGGAAAAAAAGGGTAAAAAAATAACATTGTCTAGAAACTGAAAGGTGATCCCATCTGAGCTGAGCCATCTGAGAGCCATGCATATTTCACTGCGCAAAAATGTTATCTTGGAGGAACACTCCTACCAGCAAACAGTATTAACATGAACAATATGTTTCAACATAGAAGTGGGTATTGCAGACAGGCAGGACCCCATGGGGCTTTGCAGCTCATTACATCCCCCTGTATATTTTATTTTCTGCATTTCTGACAGTGCTATGAGGGAAGGCAGTGATCATGGAAATAGAAGGTGGGGCAAAAAGGGTCTGAGGAGACCTATCCTCAGTGAAAGAGCTCAGATCCCACTGCAGAGGAAACAGGCAGCGTTTTTCCATATCCATGGGAACATGTATGTCCCCCCAAATTTAGATTCATGTAAAAAGGCATCACCCAAGCTTTTTTCAAGTCAGCTCACAAACTGAAAGATTTGAATGATTTTGAGGCTTGTACCTGATACATATTTTGGCTTTGAGTGGGACTTCTTGTGGCTCATTGCTCAGGGAAACTCAGCTCACCTGAGACCCACAAGTCTGCAAATCCAAAAATTAGCCTCACTGAGCCTGGTAATCCACAGTTGTTTTCTCTCTTCAGATCACATCTTTCTCACCCCAGGGATTGAACAGCATTTATACAGTAAAGTATATAAGGAACACAGCCAAACCCACAGAAAATTCTTCTGAGGACCCTCTAACAAGACAGTTTGATTACAAATCAGACTAGAGACTCTAGAAATCCAGATAATCTCTATGTAAACCCCTTTTTGGAACATTGTTTTGAGACTGGTCAGTCATACAGGGTGACTCCCACTTTTGTTGGAACTGAAAGAGAAGAAGACATAGCTATTACCTTAGGCTTTGGATCAGACCCTAACTGGAAATTCCATATTAACAACAGGCAAAAATTTCCCTTTTGCTTTTCACTGAGAAGACAGCAAGGCAGACTGTGCACTGAAAGCAGTGAAAATTTAGCAAGAAATCTCCTCATCACAGGCCAGTTTTTTTTTTTTTTTTTTTTTAAATCCTATATGTAACCAACCACAAATGAATTCTGATTGTGGAAGGGGAAGGTGATGCATTAAAATATTTGCTGCTATCAGAAAAAAAATATTTCTCACCCTATCCTATAGATGAGAATCAAAAGAAATGCAAATCTTTGAAGTTTAAACACAAATCTTAGCCGCAACCTGAACTATGATATTGTTCAAAGTATGGGAATAGAGGGAGTCCTTTAGTAACAAGTCTTAACCAGGATAAAATACAGAACACATAATGGGACCTTCTTCTACAGATCTTATTCATTAAAATCAGTGGAGTTTTGCCTTAGAAAATTCTCCAGATGGGATTTTTTAGCCAGTAAACATTTTTCAGTGTGACGTTTTATAAATTAAAGAAAGAAATGAAAATTAGTTACCACAAATGCAGCATTTAAAGCAACGGTGAGCCCACGTTGACATTGATTTCTCTCTCTGTGTCTCCTTCTCTCTTTCTTTATAAACTTATGTACTCTGTCGATAAAATACCATCCTCTTTGATAATAAATCTGTTGTTTCAAGCTAGGATGCTGCCGTTTCCTTTCCCATGTAATTTATAGTTGTATTGATTCTACAGCTGAGGTTCTCTATTTCCCGCCTGTTGTATTAAAAATGGGTTCTAATTGTGAGGCAGATAATCTTTGGTCGAAGGACCTCACAGAATATTTTAACTGTAGCTAAGGAGATTTAATTTGATTAATAGAGAAATGAAAGCCTTGAATATTAAGATGATATTTTCAGTTTGGGGAAAAAAGAGAGACAGACAAAGAAAGGAGGTTAATGGATCCAGGAAGAGCACTCATAGATCAGCTTGAGCAGCTGTTCTTTTACTTTTCTGTCAACATTTCTGGTTTGTTGTGCATATAGAAAAACAAGCTTTTCAACTCTCACCACGATTTCAGCCTGTTGCCAGCTTTGCTTGCCTGCAGGATATCTGCTTATCTAGCACAGGGGCAGGATCAGGCCTCCTCCCCTTTGGTCTAGAAGCAAAGCAACCTTTCACATGGGCTACAAGGATTGTCACACTCCCCACCCCCCACTCCTTTGCACGCACATTTTCAGCCCTTAGAACTTTATTTCATAAAATTCCTTTCCTCTTAGAGACAGAAATACTGGCCAGGAGATGAATGGAAGAGCTGAACAATATTAACTGCATTCAGGTGTGTGTTGGCTAAGACAAACCTGGCCCCTTTCCTTGAGGGCAGGATGCGTGTTCAGCCACGTGGGACAGCGATCCCCATGCAGCTGTACAGGGTCCCCTGCACCCCTGGTGTCTGCACTCAGCATGGAACCTCAGAGTGAGAAGGATGCTGTTTTTACATATAGGAAATTCCAATAGCCATTTTCCTTGGTGGAGCACCTTTGTGAGCTGCCCCACATGCTGACACGTCTGAAGGGTCCATGTTGAAGGAAGAGACCTATCTAAGGGTGCGTGGGTGTGTCCTTTAGGATTCATGAGAATGAGACGTGTTATCTCTCGTTTTTAATCCTTAAAAAATCCTTTGGTATAGTGCAATTCCATATTATTTTGGAGCAGCAGCACTAAAAGTGATGGAGTCCAGTCTGAGCCTTAAAATTAGGTTTGTCCCTAAATAGATCTCTATATTAATAAAGGGCAAGGAATATATATCAGCCTTTCTATAAAACAATATACATTTAAGTGAACATTAAATAATCTAAGATATATTTTTCACATCTCAGAGGGTAAGTCCTTTTTAAATTATTATTATAGTAAAATATTCAGAGTAAAAAAATGCCAGCAGGCATCAAATAGATCTATCATCACAAAAGGTTAACTCCTGCTGTATTTGTACTATATAAAAAGGCCTAGTAATTTCAGTGAGGAGTTTCTCAGAAAAAGGAGTGTGGAAGTAGCCCCAAAAGTCACACTACTCATGAGGTAACCACTATCTGAGCTTGAAAAGAAGAGGGAGAAAGGAATGAAATTTGTCAGCAGCACTGTCTTGAGACATACCTGCTCAATGTGAGTTTGTCCGAAGGCAGGCACTGTGCTCTGCACCAGAGATCCTGACAGCTGGATCTGAAGGAAACCCCTTGAGCTGTCACGTGAGAACATCCCTTTAATTGTGAGCAGGAGTATGAGGGCTTAGTCAGAATGCCACTACTGAAAATATGGCTTTTTCTTGACCAGCAAATTGGATTCTTGATATACTCAAAAGCTGGAGAGCAAAATTCTTTTTAGGAAAATGGAGAAATCTAATTCTTCCTTGCATCCATTATACTCTCCTACTTAAAAGAATATTAAAAATAAAGCTTTATCTAGATGTTTCCCAGATGCTTATCCACAGCTATGAGACAAGCTCCTCAGCATCTGTTCACTGATGAAGGTGATCCAAGCCTTTCCAGTTTTCCAGACTTCATGAGCTTATGTTCTCCAGCCTTTGGTGCAGTTCTTCCATTGCTATAATCTAGGTTAGAGTGAGGGTGGTCAAAAGGGCCAGGCTTGTGTGAGGAAGGAAGATGGAAAACTGTGCAAGGGTTCTGTTGGACACAGCTGCCCCTGTTCCCAAGAATACTGCCTATAGAGCAGAGGGGTGGCTGTAAGGAGAGACTGCTGCCCAGGAGGAGGGGCAGGAGTGGGCACTCAGCATAGAGAGGGGAGTCCTTAGTGGTGATACCTTGTTCTTTCCCAAGCCCAGTGTGAAATTCTATATTACATAGAGAAGCATTTCAAGTTACACTTCACATGACTGTCTAACAGGATTGCTATTATTTAAGGTGTTTTTAATTCCCCAAGGTTCTTTTTTCCAGGTTTTTGCGCTCTTTAGTTTGCCTACCATCACCCATGATTTTGTGCTTTTGATAGAGCATAAAAGTTTGCTTTTGTTTTTAAAGGCATGTGGATCACAGGATAGAAAATGATTGACTTGAAGATTTTATAATACAGGTTTTACAAAAGCAGATGGATTCCTTCCTTCCTTCCTTCCTTCCTTCCTTCCTTCCTTCCTTCCTTCCTTCCTTCCTTCCTTCCTTCCTTCCTTCCTTCCTTCCTTCCTTTCCTCTTCCTTCCTTCCTTCCTTCCTTCCTTCCTTCCTTCCTTCCTCCTTCCTTCTTCCTTCCTTCCTTCCTTCCCTTCCTTCCTTCCTTCCTTCCTTCCTTCCTTCCTTACCTTTCCTTCCTTCCTTCCTTCCTTCCTTCCTTCGCTCTTCCTTCCTTCCTTCCTTCCTTCCTTCCTTCCTTCATCCATTCCTTCCTTCCTTCCTTCCTTCCTTCCTTCCTTCCTTCCTTCCTTCCTTCCTTCCTTCCTTCCTTCCTTCCTTCCCTGAAAATATTACTCTTGTCACCCAGATGTCACTGTAAGATACAGGGACCTCCATCTCTCTTCTGGAATGCTCTGCCAGGTTTATACTGGGTTGGGTGGGAAGGAAAGGAGTATGTGCAGCTTCCCTCTCAGTGTGAGGTTTGAAAATAAGGCTTTGATCTGAGCATTGATAACTCTGCTGAGGGTAAGGGTGATGTTTTATTGTCATTGGATGCTTGTTCATGGTTTGCTGTTGATTTAATGTCTTTCCCAAATTTCTTCAGTCTGGAATCCACAGACTTCTGCTGCAGGGAAAACATGGAAAATGTTTTTTTCCCCTTGTCACAACGTGTTCTCTAATAGTTGCCTCCTTTTCTGCTATGTTTTCTTCTGCTTTAATATCTTTAATAAGCGTTACCATCTGCTTGGGTGCTGGGTACTACATGTTGTGGACAAGTCCAAGAGTTTCTGAGGGGCTGGAATGGTGTTGTTAACTATTAGGCATAATGGAGATTGTTGTCTTTGCCTGGGGCAGGTGTGCTGTGGCTGGAACAGACACAGAAATGCAGAACATGTGCTGGGGTTCAGCTATCTGCAGTTTTCTTTAAAGGAGGTTTGGCTGCTGATCTGTTGGTGTTCACTTTATATGCAGGGTCTCTTTTCTCCTGCTGTTCTCTGGCCTCTAACATACTTAACCTTAGAAAGAAAGACACAACATATTGTGATGCTACTAACTGGTCAAAAGGCTCTATCAATTTTAGATGAGATAGGTACATGTCAGAATCAGCATAATTAACTGGAATGACAATCCTGTTAAATGTGTTTATGCCATTGCACTGGTAATAAAGCATGTGTAAATTTACAATTAAGGCATGTCTTTCTTCTATACCTTGGAGACTAGTGACAAACATTAAGAAGTTGTATAGCTGCAGAAGCTGAAGAGGGGTATTTATCACAATAAAAACATGTGGTGATGCATTTCCCAGATTATCTGTCCTTCTTATGCAAATACTATTTTTGCTGGAAATTTCAGACTAAGTAATAATTATATTTTTGATATGAAAGGTGATATTTCACCCTCAGAATTATTGTTTTCATTTGCAAGATGGATGAGAACCACAATGTTAACTACCTTGCATAAAGGTATTTGAAATAGTTCCCATTTCACATTATGCATCAAGCTGCACTTTCTTTATATTGAGTGCACTGCACATTGCAGATCCACGGAGAAATTTTCAGGGATGCTGTAAGACATTTCCTTATATTGGACATAGAGGCTACAGCTCCTGCTACAGTGATGACTGGAAAACATCAGCACAAGTAAGATAAAGGTGATTTAAAGTTCGTCTGTGAGTCAGGCAGAGAACTGACAGCCATCTTTAACCAGCCTGACCCTGGGATGACCCTGAGCTCAGCTGGTTGTGAGATAGTTGGGTCTATTATGGGACAAAGGATCATATGTCTGACAGGATGCAGAGAACACATTACAGAATCACAGCTGAGTAACAGTGCAAGACATAATGTACATTTATTTGACAAACAACACAAGCAAATCTTGCCAAGAAAATTTAATTTCAACTATTTTGTTTATTTCAAGTCAATCTCTTTCTGTTGCCTATTTCAAGAAATTAATACAGCTTTTTCTCTTCTATGAATGAAATAGATGATTGTGCTAGTGAAATTTATAAAGCATGCAGAATGTACACTGATAAATTCTTATAATGGGGTTCCACATTTCTACTGTATTTCATTCCCATGTGGGCTCAATCTGCACCTATTCAACATTAAATTTCAAGCGTCTTTGCCTACACCACCATATAATTTGGTCAAGTGAGGCAGGAAATGTCAGAGCTAGTGCAGCAGTGGCTAGAGAGAGAGAGAGCCATGGGCAAAAAACTGCATATGGTCTTGTAAATGAGCAGCTACACTCACGTGAAAAGTGCAAGAACCCCAAAATTTTGTCATGACAGCCTTGTCAAGAAGGGGGAGAAATACCCAAGTACTTTGATAGGATTAGATCAGCTCTAACCTCTCATCATATGCTGTGGACGGGAATGACTGCTGGGCTGAAGATATGGAAGGCAAGGCTGGGCATTGCTGGGGCTTGCCTGGTTGGTTGTTCAGGCATTATCCAACGTGCCCTGACCCGGATGCTGACCACACCAGGTCTCTGTTGTGGAGGAAAGGGACAGTGGGTGTCTCATCGCTAGTGCGTCAAGCCAGAGAGGTGGAGTGATGGGGAAGGAGGTCAGCGCGTCTCTCAAATGACAAGCTTCTTGTCTCCCTGTGGGGGAGGTAGGACCACATCTGCCACGACTCCTGGCAATGCTGTGCCCCTGTCCCTCTGCTGCCCCAAAGCTGCCATCCGGCATCACCAGGCAGGAGGCAAAAGCTTCAATCAGCAGAAGGAAAATTGAGAGTTAACCCCCTGCCCTTCCCGCGACCCCCACCACCGATGTGGAGGGGTGATGAGAGAGGGGGGATGAAGGGATGAAGAGTTGCTCCACAGGCAAAGCTGAGAGCAGCGCTTTACTTCAGCCAGCTTTCATGGGGACAGGGGGTTAATCTGCTTCCCAGGCCCTGTTGTCAGTAGCCACACGTCCTATTGCTCCAGGCAGGCTTGGATCTGGCTCGGAGTCCTATACAAACAGCTCAGTCTTTACAGAGCTACTGCGCTGGGTGACCTCTTCTAATGTATTACTGGTTTATATTTGCGCTGATTGCTTCCAAAGGGGAAATGACACGAAGTGAATCAGTGTGACCTCATTAGCGTGGCTCACACTGGTAAATGGATGACCACCATTAGGAAGACTCTGTTGTGGCAGCGCTTCCATCGTGTTACCTGTGGATAGTATCATCATCTTGCTATAACCTGCTGCAAAGATTTATGCACTATGCTAACTTGCGTGCTGCAGCTGCTTTCTGTCTTATAAATATTGACTTCTGTGCCAAAAACAACAACTTGGTACAACAGGAATTAATCTTCTGCTTGACTGATGCATCTTTACAGACCAGTTTGTCTTTAGAAAATAGAGCTCAAGAGAGTTTTATGATTTAGAAAAATACTTTATAAGTTGATTTAAAATATAGGCTGTGATAAGCAGAGGCATCATTAAAGTGACATGGGGGCTATATTTTGCCTTCTAGATTTTCCTAACTGTGCCATCTGTTTGTCATCTCGACTTGTGTGAAATTTTAAAGAAATTGCCAGACTCTGGGTCCTGAATATTTTCTGTATGTTGCAGTTTCTCAGATAATTTTTCTATCACACAATTCAAATGGTTTTAATTCACTTGATTTTTAAAATAAATAATTTAAAAAGTATCTTTAGGTAATCTGACTTATCAGAAGACTTGCAGATGTCCTCCACTGACAGAGGACACCTTTTGTCCTCAGCAATAGCATTACAGTGCCAAGGGAGGCAAAGCACATCTCCAACCTGAAGTTAGACGCTAGGATGAGGTCACAATATTGCAGAATTCTGGACCTGACTAAAAAACAGCACACAGAATCGGGGTTCAAAAAGATTACAAGACAGGACATCAGCTTATTCTAACCAAGATCCTTCTAGGAAGACTTGTGCACTACCATGCCTAAACAAAGGTACTATGCAAAGGAGCCACTGAGAAAAACAAAGGTGCTGTGCAAAGGAGCCATTGAGAATATTTGATCTGAAGATGAACTTACAGTATTTTGACAGTTCCCCTCTGTTGAAGTTCAGGTGTTCATGGCTCCAATTACAGGCATTTTTTGTAAGCCTGTCCATACTAGGCATGACAGTGGGAGAAAGTGAGTACTCCCTACTGTGACAGAATCTCTGACTTGATTATGTTCTTATGGATCACGTGAAAATTAGAAAGCTGATGTGGTTTAGAACAGTGTTGGCTCAGATATGTTACCATGTGGTATGGTATTATACTGCACAGACCGGATCTGATGGACTTGCAACTGAATTTTTGTTCAGATAGAGACCTCAGTGCTGGTTCTTTAAGGATTTTTTGTAAAGCTCAAAACATGCATCTGAATAAACAGGCTGGCAGCAGTAACTCAATTCCTAGAGTGAAAATTTATCTTCAAAATAGAGCCAGTCCCTGGGTTTTCCAGGAGACCCCACCCAGCAGACATTTGGTTTGGGCAGTGCCACAGTGATGCCTTCAGAGCCACTAGTTTATGCTCTCCGCACTGAAATACACTTTTAGGTCAGTAAAATGTGTGGTAAAATGTGGGAAATCTATACATCTATAAAATACCTATACCTATACCTATCTATAATCTATAAAATACCAATAACCACAGTGGGTTGGAACTATGAATGGAGAACTGATCTGGCTGAGGCTGTCACTGATAAGAGATTTGAGAAATCCTAGGCCACAACCCTTCTGAAGGCTGAAGAAATCTGAATGGCTCATTTTGGTTATTCCACACCAATGGTTATTTTTGCCATAAATATAAGGCTTATACATCTCAGGAAAAAAGAACAATGAGAAATGCTACAGGTGCATTATATATATATATATAAATAAATATATATATATATATATAAAATAGTATTTTAGAAAGCTTACATGTTATGTAGTGATATTAAGGATTTGGGTTTTACAGTTGATAAATCAGAAGCTTTTTTTTGTTTATAGCTGGTTCCTGTGCTCAGTGTTTAAATATTCAAGCAGGTAGATCTTTGCACTGGCTGAGCTCTTTGGCAGTCCAGAAACGGACTTCAAAAATTTTCTGGTGTCTTATCTGTTGGAGATGGATATGCCCGTGCATTTAAAATTATGGTGCTGAGTGTCTTCAAAAGAAGAGTTGTTTTTCCCTTCAGAGGAGACAGCTAGACAAAGTAAACCAACACCGAATTTTAAGCTTCATCCCTGTATGGCTCCAAGTAATGCAAATATTCTCATATGGGAAAAGAGTATTTATTTTGTGGTCAATCCTCTAAAAAAGCAACTGAACTGATTAAAATCACTTTCAATCAATAGGAATTGTAAGCAGTAGGAATTTTCATCAATAGGACTTTGGAATTGTTAACTGAGAATTCAATTTCTGTTGTGGTTATAAGCTCCACATCTATTTAATTACTTCAGGTGCAATGCTGTTACTAGGAAAAGGTTCATAGGTTCACAGTAAAAGACATATAATTGAAGCCTTTTAATATATAGTTTCAAATTGTGGCAGTGATTAGTTTACAAAAACAAAAAAAATCTTCTGTAACTGACTGATGAAATGTGCATCCAATTATAAATATGCCAAAGCACAGATGGGATCCTCAGTAAATACATGTTCATACTGCCCATTAAGGGATTCGTATTAAGTGAATTAACATATTTTGAGCTCTAGGAATGATTTTTGTATGGAAAGTAACATGAAGCTATAGTTTAGATCTGCTGCAGACTTCAGAGTCCAATGTAAGAAACCTTATGATAGCTTAGTTTTAATTCCAAAGTCAAACCTACAAAGCAAAGGGTCTTTAGTTCTTTTTTTCAACAGCTTCTACAAATGGAATACTGATCAACAGCAGAGTAGTAATTGCTACTGATTTTTTGTTTGCAGAAGGCAAACCCAGCCACTGGCGCTTGGGCAGCTCTCTGGATCTGTGGTGTAGGGCTCACCAGCAGGAGCTGTGACTGAAGGGCCAGAACTGGCCAAGATCTTGTGAACCCTCATCTCTTCTACAAAAGTTGCCTGCTCTGTCAGTGTAGCTGTCTGTGCTCCTGAGGGCAGGGTTGCCCAGACACTTTATATTATTTTAGGAAAGGATGAATTTGTTACACACTGAGCTCAATAATATCTTTATTTCTGAGAAGGTGAAGGTTTTGTGGAAAGGGTTTTCTTCCTTATCCAACTTTAATCTTGAGATCCTAATCAAACAAGTAGATCAGAGTCAGTGATATATGGACAATGTTTCATGTTTTTGTGGCTCTCTTGAGGCATAGTCCACTAATATTTCAATCCCTGACAGCATTGGTAGTCTTTTGTGTGTTTGCTACCAGTTATTACTGATTTCTTTAGGCTGTGATGTTGCATGCACTTGTGATACTGTCTGAGATGTATGAAGCCAAGCACAGGCATTTCTCTGGGTTTCTGGATCGAAGAAAAGCTATGAATAGGTTTTCTGTTGCTTCAGTCACAGCTGAGTCGTCAGGCAGCAGCTGAGCCCAGCTCTGTGCCAGTACAATTGCAAGACTTCAGACAGATGCTGTCTGAACAAGGTGTGCAACCCTCAAGCTGCCAGAAAAGTCCCCTTGGACTATAAAGTCCATCAGAGGGAGTGAGGTGAGCATTTCTCTGTTGGAGGTTCAGTATAGTCATTCATTTATATTTAGGAGAGAAAGGAGAGGTCTTTCCTATTCCCATGTCTCCCTCCTTTGTTTCCTGTGGCTGTATTAAGGTGAACATGAATGAAACTGCTAGCAGAAAGCCTAATGGAAAAAAGTGATCGGAAGATCTAGCCTTAAGCCCTACTCATGTTGCTCTGAAAGAGCTGAAATTTGTTTTAACTGGGGGCCATGTCAGGGGGAGAGGCAAGAGCAGCATTTGTCCAGGTGTCAGGGAAGTCACTCTTGGCATTAATTGTTTTTGCCCCCCTCAATTTCAAATACTTGTAAATTTCTCCCAAGCTTCTCTAGGGCTGAAAGACTTGATGTTTGATCTCAGCTCATAAAAGATTTTTTTTTTCCTGCTGAAATTTTGAGAAAAATTCTTTGATCGAACTTTGAATCACAGAAGAGCGGGACTGTAAACCTTCTTACAGACTACAGCTTAAAAACACACAAGCAAACAAACAAGCAAGAAGTACCCCAGAGAAAATGATACCTAATTTTGACATCTGAATGCGCTTCTGTAAAGGCTAATGTCCTAGCCCAGATGCACAAAATTCAAAAAATGCCATGCACAGAAGAATCCTATGTAAAATCTCAAGTTTGTAAAACAGCGTTGAGAAACAATTTCTAAGTGTGCACGGCAAAGGTATTCCTTTGAGAAACACAAACCAAAGAAAACCCCGTAGTGTGACAATCTGGGACTTGGAGAAGCATTGTCTGTTCCATTTGGCTGAATGCCACACTGGGACCAGGCTGCTGCGGGAGATTTGGAAATGCCTTTGCATGGACCCATCTCAGCCTGGTGAGGAACCGCCCATCCCATGTAACTGACGGCCTTTTTGGAAACCAGATCGAGCACTGAATCTTGATGACTACCTTATGCACTCAAAATGATCCCAGCAATGCATTTGCTACTTGTGTTTGTTGCATTTAAGCAGTAAGTTTGTGGCAAATACCCTATTGTTGCATTTCAAATTTATTTTAAATTATCTTGATGATGGCTTTAAAATCAGTTTAAGCCTTCTAACAATTTAAAGTGATGGTGGAATGAGGAAATGGCAGGAGTATATCTCAATTGCCGATATGGATCCATAGACATGGATGGATTTGGGTTTTGCACTGGTAATCACCTCCCTCTGATCCAGTAGTGAGTGTGGATGCCTGCTTAACTGGACTATGGAATATTCAAGAATCCACAACATTCCGTTGTGTGTTTTTGGTTTCAGAAGTTCAGTGGGCTTTAACATTTTTCATCCGATAGGGCTTTAACATTTTTCATTTTCATCTAGACTTGGGGCAGATATTTATATGGATACACAGATTCTATTTGAAATTCAAGTACTTCTCCTTCATAAACCACCACATTGATTTTGTTTTTTTTTAAAGCTATGAGGTGGTATGCATTTTCTGATGGCCTGATTTAATATGATGCCAAATAAAAGCTGGTAAAAGAGCTGATGCCGTGAAATAATACCAGCAGGAATACGTAATGAAAGCAAGTAATAGTGTTTACAGAATCGAGGCTTATCGTGCTGTGTAAAGCAAGGCTCTTATTTCAGCTGTATTCAAATTTGGGCTCTTCTCACTGGTTTTGTCTTAATAAAGAAAACACATCTCGTACTGGCAAATAGAGCAATTCCTATTGAGAATAAAATGCCCGTTGTTGTCATAATGGATCTCCATTGACACATTTAACAGCTTGAATGTATACATTTCAGACACTATAACTTACACTAATTAATCTTTATTACATCGTTAGTGCCTTGTAAAAAAACCCAAACCAACAAGCAGAACCTCTGCAAGAGCGTGTCATTGACATTAAAGGATAAGCCTGCCTGGTGTTACTAAAGTTAAACTTAATTTTGAAACAGAGATACTCTAAGAACCTTATGCAGTGAGTGGATACACCCAGCCAAATGAAATGCTGTCCTCCATCACTTTAGAATATAAATGCAACATATTCTTATCTGATGATGAGTTACGGGTTTCTGTGTTTAGAATTCAGAGGATTACTAAAGAGATTATCTGATCTGTCAATCAAACTGATATCTTGATGACTTGGAATACTGCAACAGATTTAGCAAAGTGTCTTTGCTCTAATGCTCATTCTGGATGTCACGGTTAACCAACATCTTAATTACATACAATGAATAATCTCTCCAATGGCTTATTATACAAATACAAGTCTCAGGAGTGACATATAAGCATAGTACATAGCTGTGAGTCACTCAAAATTTCAGGGCCCCACAGGAGAACTGCTATAATAAAGAATTCAGTAAGCCTTACCCAGACTGAGTTGAATGACTTTGATTACGGCATGCTTTGCAAACTAAGCACCCTTCAGCCAGTACAGGGGGCTCAGATGATTGTATAGAAAGTCCAGGTACAGCAAGCATATGGCCAAAGACTTGGCTACAGAAACTAGATAACTGTAGTTTAAATAATCTGCTCGTATCTACTGCTGCTACTGTACTGAGGTATGTGGTGAAGAGAAAAAGCCACAGCACAGTCAGCTGACACAATTTTTTCTCATTAAGTACTGGCCTGCATCCAGGTGTCTAGGAGGCTTTGCAGTAGCCTTTTGGCCTCTGGGCTAATAGACTAATGAATTGGCAAGATCACCTGTCTTCTTTACCTCACCCTCTCTGCTTTACTGGATCAACTTTTTGTTCTCATCCCTCCATCTGTCTGCTATCTCACATAAGAGGAGGGTTATTTTAATGAGGAAAAGAGGATTTCCCAAGTAGTGACGGACACATATCTGCATGCTACCTGGGCACTGATTGTGTGGAATAAATGGTATTTTGCACTCACAGCTGTGGTGTAAGATTGTTTGAGAAAAGAGCTGGAGAGGAGGGGGCACAGGCAGAAAACAATGCCATGCACAAGAGAAGGGCTGTACAGATACTCCTCAAAATCCAGTGAAAAAAACCCTAATAAGTGGGAACAGTTTCAGCACAGCACTTCTTAATTTACCTGCCTTAGACTTGTCAGGCATGTTATCTGTGTTATTTAGGCAGCCCTGGGTATAACTGCTGAATGATCTAACATGATTTAAACATGAAAGCTTATCCTGGCTGCAGCTGACAGGGCTGACTGCTCTCCATCACAGCCTAATATGGAACTGCAGCAGAACAGTGACAGTGGGCTGTCACTGCCCCCTCTGCAGAGGAAGGGAATGTTGCTAATATAGCTGGATCCCTTAAAACAGGGCATTGCTGAAGGAAGTTGTTTTCACTGAAAATTATTATAGAAAAGAGCTACACCTATAAGCTTTTGTCATTACAGAAGGCCAGGGATTATTTTCAGAGAGATGCTCTAAAATGGCTGAGTGCTTATTCTCACAATCATGCAAACTCATCTGCGCTGTGCAGTGCACCCTAATCTAAAATGCAGATTTCTAAAAATCAATGCAATTAATTCTCTGTCTGGGTAGTGAAAACAAACACAGCAGTTAGGGTGGTTAATATATGTGACACATTAGTCTGATTTGTATTGGATATGTTTTCTGGGATGTTCTGCCATAGCTAAACATAGACTCTGCAGTAGGAAAAAAGCTCAAATGATGAACAAATATGAATTCCTGTAATTGCATTTTCCTTATCTGGCTCTATTTATAGCCATTTTCTTTGGAAGTTCTTGTGTTCCTGTTTCTAGATACAGCTATCCACATGAAGTACATTGGAGTATTTGCTTCAGGATTGCTCACATGCTTATACCAGTAGGAAATGGAAACCATCTGAAATGACCAGCTACAACATAGCTGCATGGCCTAATGTGAGAATAGTCATAGCCAGGCAATGGAAAAGTTGGTCATCAATTAGCTGATTAAGATTTAGAAGGAAATATGGTCAAAATGAATCAAATGATTCACACTTAGCATTAAAATAAAGTTTTGGTGTATCGTTATAGGGTATCTTAATGTTTGTCTAATTAAACTGTGCCTGGTATGTATAACAGGTCCTCTGTAACTAAGATGGAAAGCAATGATCTGTAAATTCCAGCTGTGCCCTATAGCAGTTACCACTAAAATGTGAGGAATAGATGAGAGCTACAAAGTTTCTTTTACCTCACCGATGCACCCCTGGCATAGCACACTGACTATAAAAGCTGCAGAATCCTTATGGTGGGGTGGGCCACTTTGATTTACCATTTGCATGTCAAGACAGATCTTTTGCCGCCATAGGATCATTGATTTCTGCATGGCAATAGCCACTGCTCAACTGGAGAGGAATAAATCCCCCATGTTTCCTACTTTGGGCTCAATAGCATCAAATGAACAAATTGACCTTGCTAGACATTACCCAAAATGATGTGCATGCCATGTTGTTCCCAGTTCAAAGAAACAGCACACTGCTTTAAAAATAAAATGGTAGAAATTGGTAATTTAACGGCATGTAGCAAGCAGTTTTCAGCTTTCCCTGCTGTGAATCAAGTCCATGCTTCTCTGTCTTAATCAGAATTTTATTTAAATAAGTTTCATTGTACCACAAGAAACAAAATTGTCAACTCATTCTCTTGCAGTGAGCCGTGTTGTCTGCCGGGCCAGCTCAAAGCTTTCAGCGGCGTTAGCAGGATTGAATTTTGCAGTCCCAAGGCTGGAGGACCGGGCTTGTCCTGCTGCTGGATGGGGAAGGACAAAAGAAGGGCTGGAATGGAGGCGAGTCCTGGAGAGCAAGGCTTGCTACCCCTGTGCCACTGGGGTGGGACATCTGCCACATCCCCTTACTTGACTTTCCAGGGCTCTGCTGGTAGGTAATGCAAAAGCCATCTTGCCCGTTTCTATCAGTCATCTGCTCGAGGTGACCGCTGACTTCGCCAGCGGCAGTGCCAGCTGTGGTTATTAGCTTGTCACATTGAATGCTCTGTGGAAGGCAGAGCAAATACTGGGGCCACTGAGCCACAGCGGGAGAGAGGTTTCGATTGGCAATGCGCCTGTAAAACTGCCTTTCCCCCAGTGAAGGTCTGGCTGTTCTTGTTTACTACTTTATGCAGGTATTATTTCCATCTCCCACAGAACTGCTATGAAATGTATATCTTGCCTTTGAACTCGAAGATCAAGATGAATTCTCCCCTTCACCAGAGTTTGACTTCGGTCGGGCAGGGTGAAAGGGAGAGAGGCAACATTAATTTGATCCTGGATGTAATTTAGATTTACTGAGAAATGTTAAACCCTGTGTCTATCCTGCATTCTCCTCAACAATCAGCATTCCTACTGCCAGCCCTGCCCTCCTTTATCTCTGCTTACCTGTAGGAGTCTTTCTTGGAGGGAACTCTCCCTTGTCCATCGTGCATTATAAATGGTGTCACCTCAAGGATGCAAAGAATTGGATTCCAGCGAGTTACCTAATTCAGCCCAACTTGAGGATCATGGGATCACGCAATCTTTTATTGGTTGTACCTCCTGCAAGTTGCTGTTTTCCGGCATCAGGAACAAAACCTTTTCTTGGTCCATCCTGAACTGGTTGAAAAGATGTTACTAGGATAGGACTACATTGGGTTAACAAACAAGATGGCCTAGTCTTAAATCTAATTATAAATTCCCAACAAATACAGAAACTGCAGTAACTTTGAAGCTGGATGTACCTCTGTTACCAGAGAGGAGCAACATGACGTCCTTGGGGCCAACCCAGCCTGCATATACAGGTGCTTCTGGGACATCCCCTCTGGGAGAAATTTTGTGTGCTTCAGGTTAGACTCTGGGCTCCAGCTCTCCCATCAGCCCTGCCTGGAGTGACCAGGGCAAGAAAGATGAGTCAAGGATGGTCTCGCACATGAATCCTTCTTATCTCTGCTTGTGCAACCAGCACAGGCAAGATACAGGCTGCCTATCCTTTGTCTTGTGAGTGCCTGGTTGTGTCTTAGGAGCAAACTGGAGGTCCCAACGTTTTTTTGGATCACTGTCTCTGGGATTGCTGCCGCTCTGGAGACAGTCCATGAACACTTCTACGTCTCATAAGGTATCCTGTAATGAATATTTGAAACGCTAAGTTATGGCCTTAAATACTTGAGTTAAAGCAGTAATTGTAGCTAATCACTGAAGGGAATAATGAGACACTTCTAGATATCAGATGACCTTACCACAGTAATACCTGTCTTGTCACGTTTTATTGTCTAGCGACATGATGAAGGTTTGGAAGATAATTGAATAGCAGGCATTCACGAGTGCAGCAGTGATTAAAGGAGCAAATAGCCTAACAAGCATGGTCAGGTACTGCATGTGTTTCAGCTGTTCATTTTGCTGAAGGCCAACAATTTATCCTATGCCCAGTGGCTACTGACTGTCTTCAGGCCAGGTACATGCAATAAAAGTGGAATGTTAATTAGGGCAGAATGCAAGGCCTTAAAGGGACAGTGTTCTAGCAGTTACTGATGATACCTTATTCCAGGTGGTTTTGCCCTTAAATTTTAATTTAAACCATGGTCATTGAAATGCTTATGGGAAGGAATTAATAAAAGAGGCAGCATGTTTTGAGACATATTGGGCATCTTCATTTCAAAGTGAAATCCGGCGTTCATTTTCTTTTCCTGCAGATGAGAAGACACAGCAAACACTTTCAATGTTAGTGGTATATGACAGAGGCACTGTACTAGTAAACGTAGAAAAATGCCAGTGTTGTGGAATTATTGACAGGTCTGACATAAAATTCAGTTTCTTCAACACCATTCCATCTAAACAGAATCGATGGGATATTAGGCTCCCAGGGTCTGTGACTGCAGGTATATCACTCACTAAACAGTTTCCCATCTATGCAGTTATGGGGGAAAGGCCGATGTTACACTTAAAAGTATAAACCTGTCAATACTTTTTGTACAGCAGGTCTTGCTGCTTGCAGGATTACTGACTCACTGTGGAAATAATTATAATCTGTTCCCCACACAGTCCAAGCTTTATAACAGATGTAGGGAGTCTTGAAATTTGGGAACAGCTTGAGAAATAATTCCTCAGGAGATAGTTGAAATGTTAAGTGTCCAGGCTCAGTTTCACAAAGGTGTTTAAGGTTTAACTCTCCAGAGACTAAATTCCCACTAAGACCAAAGGGAAGTACCCCTGTAGGTTTTAGTTTTTCAGATACCATTGCGAATTTGACCTCTAGCATCTATAAAGCCTCCTGTTGAGTGGCATAAAATGCTTCCACTCTCCAGAGATGAGGCATATTGGTTAGTTACCCTAATCCCCATCTGTCACAGAAAAAAAAAAGAAGAAAGAAAGAAAAAAAAACCCTGAGATTCAAAGCTGGAAAGCAACTGTCTCTCACATGCTATACTTGCTGGCTTGCTGGACCATCAAACCGAGCTATGATTGGAGGTTTGCCACATCTTCTGTTTTCTCATGAATGGGACACTGACAGCAGTTGAGATCCTCGTATTGCCCAAGCTCTCCTGACATGAGAACTGTGCAGTGATTACAGATGAAGGGTGTTGGTTACATCTGCTTCAGGGCTGCTCCGCTCTCTCTGCTAACAAGCCGAACTGCCTCAGGCCAATTCCCTGTTGTTTGTGGCACTCCTACCTTTTCTCACACTTGCTCAGGAGGCAATGAGCTGATGTTTGTTCTGTGTGGAGCTTGGCTGCCAAGCGTGTCCTTATCAGCTCATGTCACCAGCCGGATCAGTTGGACAGCAGGCTAGAAGGGAGAGATATGGTTATGGTGCACTTTGAATGCTATTAAATGCACAAAGGCTTAGGAGGTTTTAGCTTTGCAGTTTTAAAGATCACATATCTTGTAAAGGTATAATGATTCCTTCTTGAGGAATTTTCCACATATTTCTTTTTTGAAGAACAGAGTATATTCTATCCTGTGGAAATGCTATACCATGTTTTAATAGTTTTTAGTTTAGATTAGCTTAGATTTTAAGACTGTTTTGAATGTGATAGATTTATATTTTCATTTAAATGCCACAGATTTCTTGTACATGGCCCCCAAATCATTAAAGAGGGATCAAAAGCCTACATCTCCAGCCCTGTTGAATGAGACCATGGACCAAAAGCATAACAATAAGTGAATGCTGTTTAGAAAGAAATGGGAGCAGAAATAATATGTGAAAGTATGGAGAAAAACTTATTTATGGAACACAGTCATAAGCATTTTGACTTATGTGATCCACTTTACGATTTTAGATAGTTCTATTTTAAAAATTTCAGGGAAGACAAAGTTTCATCTTGTAGCACAGTGCAAATGATGGATGCTGAGCCGCTGGGACCTTTGCTTCTCATAAATGGCCAATCTTGGGGCTCCAGAAAGGTTTTGATGTTGTCTCAGCTCCTTTCTGCCTCCTCTTGTTGTGTTTGGATAGCACCTCCTGCAGAGAGGGAAAAGCATGCTAGTAAAGGAGGTGGTCACATGCCTCACGTGGCCTCAGTTCCTCAGAGTACATTGTTCTTGTGGGACCTTTGTCACCTAGGCTTACACTTGGGATGAAAGAAATGAGCCTTTCAAGTGAACTTTCCCATCTTTTCAACTCTCACTTTATTCCCAGCCATCACAGTCAGGCAATATTGAGCTCTACAGTCCAGAATGCAGTCTTCAGCAATCTCTGGTTTCATGGTGGGGCCAGAGTATCTCTTAATTTTAATTTTAAGGACCTCACTAGGTCCGAGCTTACTTTATTCTTGTTTTCTTCTGCGTGGGATTAGAGTGCCTCTGCTGTCAAAATTACTAACAGACCCCTGAGGCAGAAAATGTTTCTTCTGTAATGATATGTACTCTGCTACTTCACATCTGGAGTGCTGCAGGGCCACTATTCTGGCTACCTCTCACTTTGCTGGGGAATGAGATAGAAAAATTACCGTCTTTCCTGGTATATCTTTAACATACTTTAGTTTAGTTTACATTAAATACCCAGGAGTGAAGACAGAATGACAGCTACTGTACTGTGTGAGCTGCCCAAAGGTAGACTCTGTTAATACAGAAGTTAGACAGTGTGACAGATAGATGGGAGATAAGCAAAAGGCTATTATCCCAAGGTAAAGTTATTTCAACATACTGCCAATAACCCCTACTTATAATTTGGATGAGAGGTGGGAGAGGCATGACTTCAGCTGAGATCCTTTGACTGCCATCTACACCTTTCAGTGAGGCTCTGACACTTTATCAAAGAAAGGGGGAAAAAAATAAGATCAGTCTTTATATTCTGGGCAGATGTCCAATAAGAAACTCCAGCAGAAGATTAAAGTCTTTAACATGAAAGAGAGATCTAGTGCAATGTGTAATATCCAGCAGTTCTAAAAATAAGCGTGTTTGTCAAGTCTGCAACAATCAGGTTGATTGCTAGCCTTGACAGCGTGACATACAGCTCACAATCTGGCACAGGGGAAAAATGTGATTCAAATACCTTCACAGACAAGCTGGCCTCTGCATTTACAGGAGAGGGACTGCACAACAGCTCTGGCCCAGCATGCCTAGAGTCTCCCCCCAGATGTGACACCCCATTCCTGAGGAGCTCAGGAGGAGCTGGAAGATGGTTTCTGAGGGCAATTCAACAAAAACAGCTGCCTGACGTTGCAGGTCTGACCAGACCCTTCTAATGGTCATCAGAGAGGGAGTCCTTGGTATGTCTGCTGGAGTGCCACATGTTGATGGGTAAGTTGTTCAGACTGCCATCAGGAGAAGGGGAAAGATAAGCCAAGAGAGGTGATGACTTTCCAGCAACCAGTGGCTGAGCAGGGGGTAGCACCATTCTCCACCCCAAGGCACAGAACAGGTAACTGACCAGAGAAAGGGCTGTACGCAGCAAATGACCACTTGTGTGCTGATTGATTTCACAGTGTACTTCCTTTTGAAGGCCAAGCTCTCCCCTGGGAGCAGGAAAGGAGCACTACACCAGATCCAACAATGGGGGTGGATTTGGGGAGTGGAAAAGACATGTAATATGACTGTAGCTATAAAGGAAGCTGAAGTTCAGAGTAGGATTCACATATGGAATTGCTATCTTCCCACTTCTAAGCATGCTGAAGGAGGATTAAATATATGTTCAGGATATAGACAAACTACTAGTCCATGCTCGGAAATCTTCCTGATATTTATGGCCAGAAATCTAAAAAGTGACACACAGAGGAATTCAATTTGCTTCCTGGGAAGGAGCTGCTGTCTTTGGGCTCCAAGTGGTACCTCTGTAGCAGTGCTCTGCTCCTGGGCTGACCCCTGCTTCTCTGGGGGAGGCGTCAATGCACAGGCAGTCCTCTTGTAGGGACTGAGCTCCAGTCAGAACTGAACTGGGACCAAGAGCAAACTATATGCTCTAATAAAGAAGTCTCCAGACAGTAACCATTTGTTCTTTCTAAGAAGCGTGATCAACCTGGTTTTCTCTTGAAGTGAAAAGGGTTTTAAAATTTACTTCAGCTTTCAGCTCTTCTTAACTAGGAATGTAATAGGACATTCAGTACTTTCTGTGAGTCTGAGACCTGCAGTGAAGTCTCTGGATATGAAACTCTAACGCCAGGTTCCTTGCCTTTCCTGGCTAGCCTTACTCATCACTCCGTGAGTCCCACATTTGCAAACACTCCTTTCGTGTGCAAGTGTCCTTCTGATCCCCTTCGAATCATAGGATTTCTTTTACTTATTATTACTTTCCAATAAGCCAAACACTAAAATCCAAATGTGAACATAATATTAACCTTGCTATGCCCTATTACTGGCCACAGGAACAGCCACACGAATTACATAGCTAATGCTCTTCAGAACCCCATTAAAATCCAGGACAGCTGAATGCAGATGCTCACATGACCAGAACTGCAGGCATTTGCAACCCTTCGCATTAACAAAATTCCAGAGTACTTTATTAAAACTTTGCAACTCCACCCACACCCCAACGCACCTCTGGGGTCTGGGAGCCTGAGGAAAGAAAGCATCAGGCAACAGAACTATTTCTGGTTCTGGCAGGCATTTTCTGTTCCCAGATGAAGTCTTTGATTCCTGTAGCATTTTTTTTTCTTCGTTAAAATGTAGAACTTATGACTTCATACTTTCTTCCTGGGGCTAGGTAGTGCTGGTTCATACCCGTTACTGCACATCACCTTCTAAAGTAAATAACTCCTCGTGCTCTAATCCTGTGAAAATAAAATAAACAAGCTCCTGACTCCTGTCATCTGAGACAGGTCCTGGTTTTATGACAATTCACTATTTTTGGAAAAATACAAACATTTTAGGGGAATACGGTCACAAATAGTGGGGTTAGTGTCTCACAGTTTGTCCTCAGGGCTGGACTGGATGGGGAACACTCAGTTTCTCTTACTAGAGGTCATACCAGAGTTCATTGCTTCTTAACTGTTCCTGTACCAGTCCACGAGGTTGTTATCCATACTGTAGAGAGCCTACTGCATCTCTGAGGGATCCTAAGGGAATTGTTCTATCCTTGTTGTAGAAACATTGGTTATATTGGGTCCATTAAATGTTTTGAAATAGTTCAGAAAGTTTAAGTAATGAGAAATGACCTTCTGGCAGTGTTTTGAGTGAGGACTGGGAAAGTATCCCCATATACAAACATGTCCAAACAGTTGTTGTTTTCTGGGAAAGCCTTGTCCAATTTATCTTTGTAAGGTAAGCAATTAGTTAAATACTATAATTTATGTGCTTACTCACCCATAAGTGTGAATTACAATTCCTTGCCTCCTTGACCCTAAAAAGATATGTCTGGGTTTAATGACTCTTATTCAGCTGGTATTTTACCCACAGACAGCATTGGCAGCATCAGCATTTCTTGCATGGCAGGGTAAGGGTTCATTACCCCAGGAAAGCAAATCCAAACCCCTACCTAGGAACAGATCCAACACTGCTCTAGCCGTGTTCCAGGAACTGCGTCTGAGCATCCAACAACCTGAGCGCTGCTGATCGAATCCACCAGCAGCAGTGGGCTTTTCAAGACCCCAGCTGTTACCCTGGGCTCATTAGGAGGACTGGCATGCAAGGCTTTCAGGAGGGAAAGAAAGATCCTGTTCTCTGCTGGTTTCAACACTACTGCATTTTGTGTAGGAAGCAGCAAAGCTTGTCCAGAAACCAGCTAAGCTGGAAGAACAGCCAAATCTTTTGTGAGCGAAGTTCCCACTTTCAGCTGAGAGAAGGCACTAATGTTTCCTAAATGCATTATTTCTGACATTTAAAAATGCCTGGCTTTCAAAAAGTTCAGTAAAACTTGGCTCTATGACTGTTGGTATGAACTTTAACACTGAATTCAGCAGACTGAGAATTTTATGTAGATCCACAAATCACCTATAAAAATCCACCTATTTAAGCCTAGTCCAAAATATTTTTATATTCAGGTTTATGATAGAGGATGGAAGACCACACTGCCAGTTCAAGTTGAGTCAGATGCTGAAAGCTCTTTTACGTTTAAGACATGATACTTGGGAATAGGATGACAGCCCACACCATTTCACTCTTTAGTAGCACATAATAGAGCAAGTGCCACCTGTTACAAAACTGTCAGCACTCTCTTCAGTGGAAGGGTGACTGAACAATGAAAAATGCTTCCATGATCCAGACAGGATTTATGATTACATGCTGCTGAACACATTTTGGGGTTTAACTGTAGGAAAACATACAAATATGAATGCATCTGACTTTTGCTCCTGAGCTGGCAAATTTATTTACGCTTTCTTTGTTTGTGATATATTTTGATTGCAAATATTTTATTCCATATCTCCTAACAAAATTTCTTCTTTCATAGAATTTATTTTGATCACCTCTTTCATACACCCCATTACTGAGTGACCCCAAACCTACATGAAACAAAATGTGCCCAGACTCACCAGGATGAAGTCAGATTTTTTTTCTCAGTTATTCATCTCCTCCCCTGTTCCTTAAGATTAGGAGAACCAGTTTCCAACCAATCTGTGTGTACAGGAGACCTGGTAGGGAACGGTGGCCATTTCTTTTTGCAGAAGTGCCTGGGAGGATCATGCTCTGTTTAAAACAGGCCCTCTTGCCATCACAAGAAGGATGCATATGGCTGGCTTCTGTTACCTTACAGTACCCTCGCTTGAGGAGAATATTTTTTCTCTCGCACTGGTAAATAAATTTGGCAAGTCCCCTGAAGGCTTTGGGTGAGTTGTGCCAGATGAACCCTGTTTCTTAGGATACTTAGCACAATTATCATAGAGCACAATTACCACACAATGTTATGACAATATTTTGCATAAGTACAACCAATTCAATGTAGTCATCCAGAGCCAGAGGACTTCACTCTTTGCTTAAGGTTTGTTTCTGTTTGTTTTAAAAAGCATTTAAGGCAAAGCAAAATGGAAATCCCAGGAATTGATCAGGTTCTGGCGAGTAGCTCTGGGAGTTGTGAGGCAAACCAAGGAGGAGACCGCAGAGGTGCATTTCTGTCATGCTTGGAGAAATGAGAAGGGCTAAAATGAAGCTGACAGAGGAAACCACTGCTCAAGGACTTTGAACGAGGTGAGCCCTTAAGAGTTATCTAAGCTCTCCCCAATGCCCTTAGTTATCCCTATGATTGCAGGCATTGAGTGAGTAAGACCTTTTTGCAGGCTCAGGATGGAGCTCACACCAGCTTATCCATGTCTCTCGTGTACTAGGTTATACAGCATGGAACTTCACGTGCCTGGGATGAAGACAGAAAACCATCAGAAACAACAATACCACCTGCATTGGGATTTATTTTGTGACTAATCAGAGGCACAGGGAAGTTTTGCCTCACTTTCACCTGTGTGAAAATTTCACAAAATAAAATTTTAAAGCAGATTTCATATGTTACTAGCTTTTGGATTTTACGAATACTAGATTTAATGCAGAGTTAGGAAGTACACGTACTTAGTATCAAAGCACTTAAACCAGGTAGAGCACTACTGTTACTTTGTAACATTTTCTTTTATATTAATTGGGCTTGCAATTTATAATAATCTACCTGTTTTTAAAAAATTCAGAATACAAAAGCTTCACAGTTCTTTTCAAGTTTTATTTTTAAAAAAGTGTTGTATCACTACGGAAAACTCGATCAAAATGCCAGATCTCAGCACACAGTTATTTTTCCATTATAAAAATCTGCTTACATTAGAAGATGAGTCAGTTAAAAAGTTTATGAAGCTGAAACAGTTCTCATATTAATTTTGAATTTTCTAAGAAGTGAATCCTTATTTGATAGAAACGGGCATGCCAACATGCCATCAACTGCAGCTGACAATCTCACTCTGAATGCAGTCTCCTAACTCCAAAGAGTATAAATGTGTTCACAAAACAATTAGAAAAAAAATCATGCATTAAACACAATCAAGAACAATTCCATTAAAAAGATGTAAGTTCTTAGGGTGTCCTCATAACAATGGATTTCTAGGTACTAAGAGGTTTTGCTGAATAAAAATGCGTTTTCCCGGTTCTGATAATATTCTCGAATCATTTAGTGCCAGACACTGAGCAAGCCTGGACTGAGCTATGTGGATCCTTGGTCCGGCACAGTTCTGTCACTCTGATTTTATTTCACTTCTTCAAAACTAACAAAATGCTAGCTGTCATCAGTCACACAGTTCCCTGTTATATAATAGAGACTACTGTACTTGGATTTTCAAATGAAGACACGCTTAACTTTACCTACATATATTTTGTGAAATATAAAATGTGTGGTGCAAAATATTGCTATGCTTAATTTCTATAAAATATCCATTTAAGACACCCCAACCGACTTCAGTCACTGAGAAAAAAGCATTTAAAATGTCTATGCTCTGACTTGCTTTTGCACAAGGAATCGCATGCCACAGATGCACATTTTGTTTTCAACTACAAATTTCAGACTTTTTTTTTCTCCCTGCGAGGCATACTGTGCTACCACTGCTGAGTGATGCAGAGGATTTAGCAGGCACAGTTAGAAAAGAACCCCCTGGAAATCCCATCAGTGTGTCAAGACTGATGTTATTGATGTATATGGGGAGACTTCTCATTCCAACCCCTGCTGCTCCTTTAGAAACCCGGAGGATTGTTAACATGGTTAGAGAGAGTTCATGAACTCTGCTCTGTATGAATGCAAAGTATCTGGAACATTCATATGGAAGTGAAGACTCTCCTGCCTTTGTTTCTATTCATGTTCCTTTACGTAATATTTTAATGATTAAGAACCAGATTTAGCCCTCTGATATGCCTGCTGATTCCTCTGAAGTCCTCTGATTGTTACCAAACACAGAATTTAGTCCCGAATTTTGTAAAAATAAAGTGATAAATTTCCCACCTCTTCCAGCTTCATAGAACTTCCAAATAAAATCATCTCCTTTGGCTACTGCCACCTATTGTTGATTTTACTAGAAAGAAAAAGAGAAGAGGAAACTTAGAAGACACAGCACAATCCTGCGGATGTGACTTTTGTGCTGGAGGTATAAATATAGGGTAAGTTCCTTGCAGAGCATTTTTACCAACGTTGCACAGTCCACCAGGCAGGTGAAAGGTCTGATCCCTTCTAGCACCCCCTGAGTGCAGTGTGTACCGCTGAGGTGATCATGAGCTGTATAACGTGAAACACGGAATGAATTACAGCAGCCATTCATTAATCTACACACCTAAGCCTCCCTCACTCAAGAAAACTTCAGGTTTTTGCTGGACTAGGTCAAGCTCCTTCCTGGATGCCAGTCTATGACCAGCTGCCTCCTCTACCTTCCCTCTTGCTCCTGCAGAGGGTCAGAAGATCTTGTTAGACTGAGTCCCACTCTTCACCTGAGACATGCTCTCACATCATGGGCCATCACCAAGTACTGCTTGAGAGCTTCTGGAAGGGAGGAAGTTCTTTGCTAGAGGCTCACAGACACTTCTTGTACTACCCTGTTTGTCTATTTGCAAGCATAGCTGAGATGCCCCCCACCTCTTTATTTTTTATTTTTTTTTAATATAGCTTTCTCTTTTTGACAGCTTGGACTCTTTTCTATTCAGTGGGTCAAATTCTAAGGAGTATAAAATTGATTTTGCTTGCATACAAAAGGTCATCTTACACTGTGCTCTGAATTTCAATTTCTTGGTACTTCAGACTTACAGGATGAGTTATGGAATGTACAATAGCTACTTAATAATTTTAAACACCTTTTAGCTATAACTAATACAATGTTTACAGCTAGTGTGCAATTAAGATAACTGGTTGACACAGCTCTAGGCTGGTAGGTCACTTTGGGAGAGTAAGTATATGCTGCATCAGGAGCCTATTTTTTACCAGGGGCTTGTTCAGAGTAATAGCTGGGGCAGTCACTTAATTTTTCCAGCTATCATCCTGATTAACTTCTGAAAGATGATGAAATGGAGCTCACACGTATAGAAAAGAGGCATTCTTTACCGTCCTCTCTACCATACCTTCTCATTTTGCTGGTTTGCTTCATGTGTTTACGTATGGGGAAGCTTAAATAAAAGGGTTTAGCCTGAGATTGTAACAAAATACAGTGATCTTAGATTTGATGGCTGGTAAACATGGTATTTGATGTAACCTGATACATTTTCTCTGTAGTAAAGAAAATAAGTAAGACATTTATTGACAGTGGCTTATGGACAGAGTAATTTGTTCAAAACAAATGCTAAAACAACAAGAAGCCTTCTGCTGCTGCCACGACTGAAACCACAAGCAAACAGCTTTTATCTTGGAACTAGAGTCTACCTAAACACACTGCCTCTCTGTGTCTAGAGAGTGTGTGGCCAGAAGAATGCTGAGCATTATTGCCATTTCTGGTTGCCTTTGCCTAACGATAGCCACAATGCTTTTATGTTATGTTTTTATTTTTTATTTTTTTCAGTAGACATGTATCCAATGGCACACTCTCTTGAAATGCAAACTTCAACAGAAATAAAGCACATTTCAACCAGCTACATTTTGCCACTAAACATAACATTTCTCCGCTTAAACTGTCAATGATCCTGTCATTTTTTTTTTCCAGAGTGTTGTATGATATTGTGCTTCTGGGTCTTGCTATAACAAGTGAAGTTAGGAATTCCCTTCTCAGAGTGAAGCCTTCATTGCTGATGGCTGTATTGACATGGAGATGATGGCTGAGGGTAATATGTATTGAAGGCACATCAGTCTGTTGAGATTTGTGATAGTCATTCCTGAAATGCTAAAAAATAATCCTAAATTTTTCAACATTTTTTCATGTTAGGGCAGGCTTCATCAGAAGACACCATAATTTAAAGAGTTCAGCTCTGAATCTAGCTTTGTTTTGTATGTCTTTTAGACATGGGAGCACACCTGTAGATTCCTGATTTTTTTTCCTTGTATCCAGGTCTTTTTACTTGGTGAAGGAAGTGGAAAAGGCATCAGAGTCAGGTGTGACTGTAGGGTCTGTGGGATTTCTATTCCTAGCAGTGCCAGAACACTTGCATGTGAACTCCTGGTATGCAAGTCTGCAGCAAAGCCCAAGCTCAGCTTTCCTAGTATTTAAAAGGCTTCATTAATCTCCAAGAAGGAAGAACCTAATGCTTCTGGCTGCCCAGGTAGACAGAAAAAAAGGACAGGTAAGATACCATAAAAAGGATGCAGGTTCACTGAGGATGTGGTTTCATTATATGTTCGCCAGCAGGAACATGAAACAGAAACCTAATTTGTGCAGAAGGCTGTGAGTGCAGAGAGAGACTGGAAAGGACCTCGGCCTCTGTTTTTCCTTCATCAAAAGGTTAAAGGACCACTGAGATCAGTGGCCTATAATTGAATATTTTTACTATCTCTTATCGTTAAAAATGTGAGGTCTTTATTTATATACTATAATGTTCCTGGCTGGGGTGCAATTTTGGGGACTGTATGCAAAGGAATAGTCCTTTGAGAGGACACTGTTGGTCCCGGTTAATTCTCTTCACATCTCAGCTAGCAAATCTTGCATTTTCATCATCAAGCAGGAATATAAATGATCATTTCTGCTGCTGTTGCGCAAATCAGAACTAATCCCAGGTTGTTCACCAATTGTTCTAGAGCAATTCTTGCATGTAAGCAACATGTGTTCACCCACATGCTCTTGCTTTCTGCCTGGACAGGAATCACCCCCTCAATACACTTGAGGCTGAATATCCCAGATATTTGTTTTACCAGCTTCTGGCTATTCGGTAGTCAGTGAACCAAGAGTTAAAAGAAAGAGTTTAGGTGTTTTGTTGATGAACATATTATTGTTAACTTAGAAAATTAAATTACATAGCGAAAGGTTCAGTGGTTCAGAACTCCGAAGTATAACTTTTATGCAAGTCTTTATTTCATTTTCTGATCAATAATTCTCAGAAGATGGTTTAATTTCTATTGCCAAGAGCTGTGTTTGTATGAAGAGTGTTTTCTTCAAAATAACCAATGGTTCAGATGATTTATATCTATTTTTAAACACAACATCCTAGTATGCACTTTACTTTATTATGGGTGTCTGTCACTCATGCTTCAGTCCAGTGGAATTACTGGTGAAACTATGACTAATAAAATTGGTTGCGAACAAAAATTCAATAACAGCAAAGTTAATTACATGTTTACAAGAGCATAAACTTACAGTTTGATCAATATGTAAATTCTGACCTTCAATGGTCTTTTCAGCCTTCTTTTAAGCTTTTAGTCTTGCAAAGATTAACTTAACTGCCTAGAACTTCCTTTTATGAAGTTACTAGAACATGAGAAAGAAGAACTTTAAATAGTGACTTTATATTTTTCAAAAAATTAAAAAAACACAAACTGTTGTTCTTGTGAGTACTCATTCGTCTTACTAAATAGCAGTGTTAAACTGATATGTATTTACTAACAAGAATAGCTACTTAACATTTTCGTATTTATTTTCTTATAAATGATGTGATTAGCTATATTAACACAGCATTCTTGAAACACACTGTTTGGGACTCCTGTCAAAAGTGAGGAGTTCTCTATAAGAAATGTTTGTCGAATCAAAGCACTTTTGAAGTTATTTTTTCCCCAGGGTCTGCCAGATCAGCAGATGATGATCATCTTCCCCTGAACAAATTTTTTTATCTATCTTTCCTGAAAAGCATCTAATGACACCAGAGCACTTGATTTTGTACTGCTTCTTCTAGGGAACCCATTGCTCTTGCAGATTAAACAAGCATATCATTCCCTATTTAACATTACTATGGAAAGTAATAAGCTTGATGCATAGAAGCTTTATTCAGTCCAGTCAAGAAAATATGTTTTTGGACAGATAACTTTCTGGTTAAGCTCTAATCTGACTTTAGAATGACACGTTGTTGGAGTGAATGATTTGCAGAATATTGCCAGCTGCACCACAGAAATTCTATGAGAAGGACATTGTTTCTATCTAGACATTCATCATTTGTATGTTTGCTTGTCTGGTTTTGTGTATTACGCTTCTGTCCTCAGAGCCAGCAGGGAATGGCAATGGGACAGAAACTGAAGGAAGTTCTAGCTCAGACATGAATATATCCTATTGTGTAATATGAAGCTGTTATTTTTCTGAAGGATTTGTGGTTACAAAACAAACCACAAGACCAAAGCAATTAGATGCTTTCTAGCATTTTCAGACTAAAAGGCTTCTACAGCAGGACATGTTCTGGTTCAGCACTTCAGCAGCTCTTAAACAATGAAGTAGGTTTTTTGATGGACATAGAAAGGATTGACTTACTTTAAAATAACCTGCAGAATTTCATTCAATGCTTTAAAATGTTTATTCCCCCAGGAAGATTATATCTCTGATTTGTAGTAAGAGACAACTTTCTTTGGGAGGTGTGAAATCTTATGGCTTTACCAGCTGTAACTTTCTTCTTCTGCAGCTTCCCTCCATGTCCTGCCATCCCACCATATTTAGACCTATCAAAAGGCCTAAATGTTCCTTCTCTCTTTTTGGCAGGCTTTTTCAGTGTGTTAGAGCAGATGTCCTGGCTCAGGAAGGTTTACTGCTTCATTTTCAATGGCTATGAGAAACTACTTTTTCTCCTGGTTTAAACTGATATCCTCTGATAGCGTCAGTGTTACCTCTGATACTGTCAGTGTTACCTTAATGCCTCATGAAGTTAAGTCCCTGATTTCCTTCTTGCTAAGATAACTGAATTACAGAAGAGAGTAAACCACGCAAACATCATAATTTGCTTCAGTACGAGCAATCATTTTGGTCCCGACTAAAGGGGATAATGTTACATGGGAGTAGCTTTTTAAATGTACGGATTCAGAATATCGTACACGTCACAGAATCATAGGTGGCCAGGCTATAACAGCACGGAAAGCTTACTCTAGCTTCCAAACCAAGAGATGCTCGTTAGAAGGAAGTGCAGTTTTCGTGATCTGGAGAACAGGTTTTCCTCAGCACTGGGGACATAACTGGGAATGAGAGAACCCAAACAGCTTGCAGGAGGTATGTGATACCGTGCAGAACTGGCTGCAGCGTTTCTGTTGATGAAGAAGCCAGAGCTGTATAGTGACTCGCTGCTGGAGTATAAAGTTTACTGCATTTTGCATGCTTTTTGTGAGATAAGGCTAAAAAAGTTTCGGCAACATAGAATGAACATGTATTTTGTCCTTGTTATCATGATCTTATTATGATGCTGAAACAAAAAACGGAGTGCAAAGTATCAGGCAACACACAAGAAGTGAACCTAGTGAGAATTACTTGGTCATTGAAATCTAAAAGTCAGGAAGGTTTCGATCTTTGGGCTCACCTATAATTTGTGCACCATAAATGTAGACTGAAGTCGTTAGGGACTTCGTAATGACAGTGCTGTCTATAACAGTATCATCAAGCAAGACATTGGCATAAATCATTGGCACTTTGCAAAGTGTCACTTCTGTCAACCTCCCAGTGATGTGATCTTTAGTCTTTCAAATCTATAGACTGGCATTTGGATCAGCTAAGCACCTAACATCCTGTCTTGCATATTAAAGCTGCTTTAGCCAATATCTAAATGCTGAAGTAATGCTGGCTTAAAAATATTTTTGAATTATTTGCATAATATAATCCCACTATTTTAAAGCTTTCCTTTAGGGCATAACTGTGCAGTCTATCCTCTGTTGATGGATTCACAACTACCTTAACCAATAATAAAAAAATGTATTAGTTGAGGCAAGCAGCCCTATAAAATGAGTAAATAGATGTTAAGAAAAATTACATACTACAATAATCCCAGTCTATAAAATACTTTCAAAGAAATGCTACAAAGACTAAAGTTTTCAGTTTGAAGTTGTTTTAGATGATATACAAGTTTTTATTATGGATAGAAATTGTACTTGTATGGGTTGAATATGTAGATTTAATAACATAGGTAGATTTAATAATATCTTAAAGTGGACAGCAAGCAAAGAAAACTCTCTTTTGCCTCTCCAATGAACCCCAAACTAGAATTCAGTAATGTAGCACCTCACAGGACAGTACTGAATTTCTGTTGGAATTTTCTTGCTTTACAAACTCTGGGTGAGCTTTTAAAGATGGTGTATTGCTAGATGCGTGAGCACTGCTGGGTATGTTCCCAGCCCTGGACATCCGTTAGTGTTTCTGAAAAGTTGTTACACAGTCCCTGGCACCCCTGACCGTTGTCTCAGGAACAGTGATTGGTACAGATGTTTTTGTAATGGCTGCCTGAAGCCATCTAGAAAGCATGTGCAGAATTTGCAGGTGTCCTTATGACTACGCTGCGATGACAAACCATAGTCACTGCATTATCGTCTTCTAATAATTTCTCAAGCTATTACTGCACAGCATTGTGTTTTGTATGAAATTTTAGAAGGATTTGCTCTTGGATTGTGGGTGTATTTTTTGCATTTTAGGAGCCCTCGTAGTCTGTCCCAAAGCCAATTTGATTGATAGAACCACATAATTAAAAGGATGTTGCCATTGCATTTGCATGCACAATTTCAGTCAAAGGCGTGAAATCATGTTTGCCACAAGTAAAATTACATGTAGCTCTATGAAAGTCAACAATTTCATGATTATCTATATCCAATGCTAAAACTAGAATACTCACAGTCTAGAGGATATGTGAATATTACACTGTTTGGAAAAGGTTGTATTAGACAAGCGGATGTCATTCTCCTGTCCACTGGCCACTGGAGGCATTTAGACTACTTCTAAAATGTCTACACAAGGCAACTAAAACCAGACCTGTTTTCATTACATTTAGATACTTATTGAAAAAATTGAAGAGGTTGAATTGAAGACAATGAGGTGTAGTGATTAGATTCACAGTAAGCATATTCAAATTCAGGTAGAGCTTTAAGAAAGATACAGGTGTTTAGATTTTACAAAGGCCTTTCAAAATTCTGGTGTAAGTAGCTGTAAAGTTTCATTTGTCAATAAAAAACAAATCTAAAAGTGTTATATAGAATATTGTGGTGTATATGAGCTCTTGGATAAACTGAAGTCCTATTGTTCCATATTCTTTGTCCAGGCATAACATAACTTTGGTTTATAGTTATCATCACAACAGAAGTAGACAGTAGAAGAATAGCAACAATCACAAAAACTTTGCAACAATGAGAATCACAGATGGATGACCCTACAAATTGATTTTACTGTGTTTTTGATTGCCAGAGGTAATAAATGAGTAACTTAGCTGGATTGTATTGATAAATTTGAAGCAAAATGGTTACATCTGGACATGAATAAACAAGCATGCTCAGAGTTGAAAGATTTATTCCTCTTTTAGCATAAAAGCTGCCATATTTTTCTAAAAGGGTTGAAGTCTTCAATGTCTAGCTCGGAAAAGCTTTTTAACAGGCAAGAGGAAAGAATAAGACTCTACATTATAAGCCTTTAACTGTTGGTTTTCTTAACTTCTTTTCTTCTTTGTGTTAGAGCCAGGATAAACACACGGGGGTCACAATTTTGCATTTGGACTTGGTGGTTATTAATTCTTATCTATATCACAGCCTCACGAGTCATGAGCTCTAACTAGTAAGTTAGAAAATGGAGGAAAAGTGGATTACTTTTCTATCTCTACAAAGTCTTTTCAAGGACAATCTGTCCAATTGTGAAATGCCAATTAAATTATTTTTACTTCAAACCTAATAACTAACTACTTGAAGTCCACAATGTGGACTTCATTAACCAATTACAAAAAACCACCTAAACCCATGAAGAAGAAGGAAGAAGAATGTGGGGAAGAAGGACTTAGACAATGCCTAAAATATTCCATCTTACTCTATATATTACTATATACTAAAATCTTAAATCTAAGTTTTTCACCTTGTGAGATCGCACAATACTATTTAAACTACACACCCACAACCCTAGTGCTATCACTCAACTTTGGAAGTTTGTTCTATGGCCTCAAGTCAAATGCAGTGTTTGCTTGAGTTTCAGTGTCTTTTAGAACAGAAAACCTGAAATTTTCAGCCTCTAGACTTCCAGCATTTAGTGATCAAAATACAAGCAATAGATGTAGTTCCTTATTTCAAAGACTAGAAGAACTTTTAAAATTGACTTGGAAATACAGGAAGAGCATCATCCATCATCCTCCTGAAAATCAAAGGAGAAGACCCAATTCCACCATTGTTGTTTGATGTTAACATATTCATAGCACACCTCCTAGATTTCTTTTAGTGTCTGTGTCTTTAAGCTGGTTGAAGTCATAGCTTTCTGTAAGTACCAGAAAGGAAAACTGAATGAATACCTGCATTTCTACTTACCAATCTTGTTTTGCCTGTAAGCTCAAAAATATATATTTTCACATTTACATAACTTTTTCTACCGTGTCATGTTAAGTGATGAGGGAAGAGACAATATCCGTGTATCTAAAGAGATAAGAAGAAATAATTACAAAAAATATTTCCATCAGGTGTTTGACTAGTAATTAGAAACAGAAGAAGAAACCATTAGCTATGAAATTAATTAATGTCTTGCCATAGGCTCTATAGGGTCAGAATTTTCTTCTCTAGTATAGAGACAAATGTAAGAAATATAATTGCACTAATCATAATGAATTCAGGTTCAAGTCTGGAAAATAAAGAGCTGATACTCCAACCCCATTTCAAGCCTCTCCTTAGCTACATGTTCTAGCTAACCAATCAGAAACAAGACAACCTCACTAGATTTCATACCTAACATTTAATTGCCTTGCATAAATTTATTACATCCAAGACATAGGCAGAGGAAGGGTCTTGACAGGGAGAAAAAAACATCACCCCCCTCCCGATACTCCAGCTCTTCCTTATAATGGACTCTGCAAGAAAAGAACTAAATGATTTCACCAGATACTGAGGTCAGTGAGCTAAATTCTCTGCTCTTACAAAGTGCCACTATAGCATAACTGCTGAAGCCATTTAAGTCAGACCAGTGGAAAACTAGTCTAAATGAGAATGGATCTGTCCCAGGAAGGAGGCAGGAAGCTCAGCAACACAAGAGAATGTTTTATCTCCTACAGTATAGCTTCTTGGCAGAAGGGAGAATAACATTCAGGGAAGTTCCATTTCCTTTCAGGTTTGTATGTGCTCTACGACTTAACAAAAATAAGATTTTCCCCTATGAACAAGCAGCAACGATTCAAATGAAACAGCACCTCAACCATAATTGCTGCAAACTTAGAAAAACCTAATTACTTCAGTTCAGTTCTGGGAGACATTGAGTGGTGGGGTAGCTTTATATCACTACAGGCATAAATTTCTTCAAGACAGAGCCTGGATCTCTTTGTAGTGCTCACATGGACAGGCCCTCTCTGTGGTATTTCATCTGTCTGCAGAGAACTTTACTGATGGATGTGGGCACACTTGAGAATATGACTGCTTGTTCTCTCTCTCTCCAGTTTGCCCCTCTTTTGATATTTATCTGCCTACAAAATACACTGAGGTTTTCTGCATCTTCCTTTCCAGCTATTGTACCTAATACTTCTACTTTCTCAGTTGTTCTGATACAGACAATTCCTCTCTCTCTTCTCCTCTTTTGTTCCAGGGAAAGAGTTTGGAGAGGCAGCATCAACAAGTGTCCCTTCCCAACATATAAGATTCAGCTGGCCTGGAAGACAAAGACAGTAGTAATAATTAGTAACTTCAGTAACTGTGTGCATAACTGTAGGTGATAAGAGGTCAGCTATGAAGGCAGCTAATTTAATAGGTTGCTGTGCTGGTTCCCTCTTCTGGGATCTTCACTGTGTTCTTACTGTTTTTCAGGAAATTTGGCTTGGCTTTCCCAAGATTTTTGAAAATATCTGTTATTATTCAATCAAGTCTTTAAATTCTTGTACCAGTTCTAATACAACAATATTGCTTCACTTATGATATACCAGGAAGGCTGACTGCCTGGGATGTAGTAGACAGTAATGATTCATCCCTTTAAGTGCTTGGTCCTAAGTGGGACATAGCTGTAGCAAAGTAATATCTTCTTATTTCCTTTTTTCTTGCCTCTGTCACTGTCAAAATATTCTCTCTCACCACACTTCATAAGGAGCTTTCACCTGATATGAATTTTATACCTGGTATTATCTGTGTGTCCCAGTCCTTTTGCACATTTTGTCAATATAGCTGAAAATGCTGCAAGCCTGGATGTCACAATGTATTCGTGGAGCAACATAACCTGTGCTGGTCAGGACTGCAGGGTGCTTCTGCTGTAGTTAATTGACTAGCTTGACCCTTCAGCAGTTAACTGTGTTTTGTAATAATACTAAGTCATTCTCAGGGCTGACACATCTGAAGCAGTGGAGAATTTCTTTGATCTAGCCACTGTAATCAAAATAGTGCAGAAGATAAATTTAAAAATCTGTTACATAGTTTAAAAATATAAATCATAATTGTGAACCCTGACTTTTAAAATGCAAAGATGTAAGGGGTACTTGTGCTTCCTAAAGGTTCAGGAAATGGTTCTTCAGCTTTGCTTCAAGTATTACTTACCCTTTACAACTAGTACGTGGTAAAGGAGCTTTGAAAAGTGTTTGCATTCTCAATAACTTATCAGAAAACATGTGTAAAAAACCTCAGAGACAATGCACACAACTGTTCCTTATGGACCTATGATGACAATATGTATCAAACACTCAGCACATATCTAGGCAGCAGCTAAAGTTCAGCTACTCAACTTTAACCCCCAAGAGCAGGTCAACAGGAAAAAGGAATGCATGTTAAAGCTCACACCGATGTTAAGTGAGATTCCTTCAATGGGGCTTGAACTCCTACTCGAGATAGCAGCAGCAGGGCTGAGTGCCTTGGAATGCAAATCGAGCTTGTTACTCAGCATCACAGGAGTCATAAAAGTTCTACATCAAAGATGCAGATACAGGCTGAATTTTATCCAAGGGATATTTCACCACCTACCCAACAGCCAGCTTCCAGTCTGAGACAGTGGCAGGGAATACTTTGAACTACTACTGCTGATTAGACTCCCTCTGACTTCACAAATACTTTATCATTGCTTGTTCCACTAAATTAAGAACAGAAATGCAAAGTCTTGGAACACAGACCTCATGAAATGTTCTCAAAGATGAAAATCCTTGCACCTTACAACCTGCATTGTTATTGAATGATCTTTCATTTTGAGTCTTTCATGTACAACTAAAAAAAAAAAAGGAATATAGTTTCTGTGTTTTGCTATGCTTGAAGATGTAGCAAGCTGGCTAAATTATTTTAAATTAATCACTGTAGTTTGAAGTCATCGCATGGTCAGTAGAATTGTACAGTTCATTATTTAGTCTGGAAACACTCCCAACCAACCAAGCAACCAAAAGATCCAAAACCCGAGGGGCACATGTATGAGAATGGTACATGTAACAAAAATGCCTCAGTTTTTGTTGCTTGTTGTTCAAAGTTCAAATCACACGAAAGGGCTCAGCAAAGAACCATAGAGTTAACATTTTATTAATCTCTTAAATTAGGAGGAAGGATGTACCAAGGAAGTGAAGAAATTCAGATAAATTGAGGGGATATAAAGTAAAGCAATAAAATTCAAAATAGTGATCATTTGCATAAGCTCAGGTGTATTACTGTTAGTAGATCAAGGAATTGAATGAAAGAGAAAATAAACCATGCAACAAAAGTCACACAGAGAATTCAAATAAAGATAATGGAACAATGGGGCCTTTGTGGTACTGGCCACGCAGGATGTAAGTTATGAAACAAGACAAATGAAAACAAAGCCCAGCAGCTTGGACCCTTTTTTTTCATTCTCGTGATGAAGATGAAAGAAGAGATACATCAATCAGTTTTCCTCTTGAATTCTGGAAGATTTTAAGGTACTGCAGAGCAGAATGAGGTATAAAACTGCAGACAACAGACCGGTGAACAGGAACATTAATGAGGAAAGATCTGCACCTTTGGTCTTCTATTTCAACTTTATCTATTTATCTATCTATCTATCTATCTATCTATCTATCTATCTATCTATCTAATTAATTATTACTTCTTGTCTTTGTACTGTTTTTGCTGAGAGGACTTTACCCACTGTTTCTTTCCATGCCATATTCTGTATGTCTCCATTTAAGGTGTGAACTCGACCCTTTGTGCTAATCACCCTTTGGTGAAGGCTGTCCTGGCCATCACCCATACACAGCGCCAGTGAGCACCACTACACAGCTGGCCCTAATAGAGCAAATAAAACCACGGGGAGTCAGAACTTGTGTCAAATCTGCCCTCACCCAAGGAAGATGTTTTATTCTGTGCAGTTCTATCCTGGTGCTCTTCTTCTATGTGCTCTTCTTCTTCTGCAATATTCATTAACACAAGTCACTTGTATACAGTAAATATTTATTTAACTTTAAGATTTATATAGTGTCTTTGCCTACAGCATCTAGGTGGTATTTGCAGAAATTAAAAACATAAGTTATATGAAGCTTTCAATAGTGTTTTGCATTAAATTGCTACTGTTGTCAGAAATAAATCAGCTATATTGTCATGAAATGAAATAAGCCTAACAAAACCCAAACAAGCAGAAGTACAAAATCAATCAACCAAAAGCTAACCAAATAAATGTGGCTTGCATAAATAAAAGCAAGAAAGATTGGCTATCAGCTACATCAATGAAATACCTAGACATGAATGAAAGCAGGCATCATTAATCTGCATTGATTGCACTTGTTTGCTGGGCCGTGCTTCCTATCTGACCTGAACGCTCACTGGAAGCCATACTGCTGGTGTTATTTGTAGGCAGATGTCTGTTTGCAGCAGAGCCGGCGTTAAAGGCGAGCGCTAAGTTTAGGAATGTGAAAGGGGAGCATTTTTTTCTGGCAGCAAAGGCGGTTTGAAGGGTTCCAGTCTTGTTGATAATTTTCTCCTTTGTCTCTCTGTTCATCACTGCAGAGGTTGCTTAAGGGCAGCCATTAGTGCAATTTTGCTATACGGTCAATTGGTGAGTTTTACATTAAATACCTCCAAAAGCACTATTAAAAAAGAAAGTCAGAGAGAACAGTAAGCTCCTTTAGTCATTGCACTGATCCACTTTAGGACACAATATCAAAAACCCCTAAACCAGCATCACTGAGAGACCAGCAACCTCTGGGAGAGAGAAGAGAGGGCCAAAGCTGCAGAAAGCTCTTCAGCTGGCTTTTCTGCCGGGGAAAATGTTTGTATAGATACACAACAAGTTAGAGAGTTGTGCCAGTCACCATGGTAGCCATGGGAGAACTAGGGACCTTTCCATTTCCCAAGTCCCTCAGATGCCTCAGGATGACTCTGGTCAGTCGCAGATACAGTGCCTCATGTGAGTTTCTGTTTTAAACACTCTCCGCACCATTGCTTCACTTTTGCTTTTCTCATTGGGCTACACGCTCGGCACAGGGTAGGGTGAAGCACTCAAGCCACTGACCTCACACATCCAAGTTAGGAAGGCTCCAGTGAACAATGGCTTTCAATTTGCATGCATTGTTGCCACAGGTTTCCTTTAATCATGGATTTTTCCCGTAACAAAATACACAAAGAGAGGGAGAGAGCCTGGATCTGCCGCAGTGCTTCCAACTGAGCAGTTCGCATTGAAAGATGTCAAATTTACCTGGTGCCTACATGGAAAGCCAAGCACTCTCAAAAACCAAATCCACTCTCAGAGCACCTTCTGCCCCATTATCTACACTTTCATTTTATCCTTTCACCATCTGGTTATTTAAATTCTGAAGTGTGCTGGATTAAGCTTGGTTTTCATTTGTGCATAACATTATCCATTTGTAAAAGAGAGCAAAAATGAATCCAGGGTGGTTTCCCTTGCATATCAGTCTTGCAGCCATGACTCTCCCTGCTTGCATTAGGTGGGATTATTTTTTCCTTTGTGGAGAATCAGTGGTTTGAATTATGGTATTACTTAACATGACGGTGGTAGTGCAGAGACCAGCTCTTATTACATCAATTTGGTAACAGATTCAGATATAAAAGAATATACCTTAGAACAGCATTTCCCTATCTTTTTCCTTTTAGAATCACATTGTGCTTTTTAAAAGATGCTTTACAAGTCCTTGCTAAGGAAACCCATGTGCATCATTCACCCCTCTAAAGACCATCTTTGGTGAAATAGGTTTCACAGGCAATGTAGAGAGGGCTTCATAGGAAATTGGATTTTTTCCTCACTTTGTTGTACAAAAGGTTAAAATTTATTTCTGTTTGGTCGTGCTCACCTCAAAGATGTCCCCTGCAGGCTCTGTCTGTTGGCAGTTAACATGGGTTTAAAGAATGCTCTCTAGGCTATTCTGCAGCAAGAAGTAGTAGGTCTTACATGGAAATGCAAACAAAACCTTTAAAGCTTTTGATCTTCTTGGGGACTTGATGAAATCTCTTGAGCAAATTGAAGGATTACATTCAACAGCAAATATGTACAAGTATAACAAATTAACTGTAAATGATATAACCAATCTAAAATGGAAGTATAAGATATTACTGTCTTATGGCAGTATTTGAACTTTGTTTCACTGAAACTCAAGGATATTTTAAAAGCAATGGTAAATGACTATTGACTACAAATATTCATTCAAATGCAAAAGAGAATTGCTCTGGGGTTTCTTTTCCTTTAATCTCCTTCTGATTTGATCTAAGCACATCCTTCTAACCTTAATGCAGAGGGGTGGGAGGGACTGGGGGGGACAAGCTGTGAAATTCATACTGCTAATCCCCTGAGGACTTTCTAATCAGACAAGAGCCACTAGGGAGACAGTTTCCTAAAGGTCTTTTGTTTCTCCTCATGTAAAGAACACAGAGAGCAGGTACTGCTGTGCTGGTACACTGAGACTTTTGCATGGTAAAACAAAAATGCTTTGAAAGGCAGCAGGATTACCATATCTTCTTGTACTAATTGTCATTCAAAAAGGTGACCTATACATTTCCCCCTGCTTTGAGCAGAGGTGGTGTGGTGACCTGGTCAACCCAGGTTCAAGTGTCATTGATTGGATGATGATAGACAAGGAAGAGTCCTTTGCCAGACATGAATCTACTTGACATTTCACTCATCAAGCACCTTGAGTTTATTTTCTAAATCAGCCTTTTCTCTTGCTTAGCTTACAGTTTAGCAACAGTGGCATGCACAGGCACATCATCATGTTTGCATCTGGTCACAGTTCTTCGGAGCAAGCACAAAGGAGAAAAAGCCTAGGGATAATTTCCAATCCACATAACTTTTAAATGAATGGGGTGAGCAGCAGTCAGGACTGAAATACTGGGAAACTCACATCATTAGGAACTTCAAAAGAGGAGGACTGCAAAGCCTCTCTTGCAGCATCATCAACTAATTTGTCTTTCCTTTGAGAATACTTCTGTTCAAAACCCTAGAAAATAATTCACAATCATGATAACAGTTTGAGAGAAAAAAAGTCAAAGCGATCACCTTAATCAGGCCCTTTTGGAATGAAATGTACCCCACTTCAAGACATGTAAAGCATTCTTAATATCAGCAAACATTAAACAGATGATGTACAGAAGTCTGCACCTTTCACTACTCTTGTATTTACCGAGAGGATTACAAATCCACGTTCTGTACTGAAATCATGCAATCAAAACTTTCAAACCCGGGGTTTAATTACTACTGCTTCCTGAGATGGTTAACAAGTTGTAAACATTAAGACACAGTTTTAAGGTCTGCTTTTCCAGTTAAACAGGTATAACTTTGAGTGTGAACTGAGTAGCAGAAGCGTATTGGCATTGAACAGTGTTTTGGCCGAACAGAAAATGTGTCATTTGAACCAAATTGGCACTGAAAATATGATACAGTCCCCCTCTCCTTCCCCTTCCCATGCCAACAGAGGTGTAGTTTTATTATGACAAAAGTGCTTCATTTTGATATGAGTAGCTGACAATCAGTAAAGTGGATGTACTACAACACTCCTCCTGCATCCAGAGCAGGGAGCACATCAGCCCAGCCACTTTAATATTAAATACTGGCAGAATGAGCACCACTGTGTGATCAGGCCTGCTGGTGGCCCACCCCAGGGCCATGAAACACAAAATGGCCTGGGGGAGTCAAAGGGAGCAGAGCACTTCTGCTTATCAGGAGGTGGCTCTGTCCTATCAAGCAGACCGAGCCCCACGGAGTGCAAAGCCTTTTCAGCACTGATTTGCCCTGTCAGGTTGACAGGCTTATCTGAGACCTCCTCATGGCTGGCTAGAAGAGATATCCAGGGTCTGGTGCATTGAGGCACCACTCCTCCCTTCACAAGCTTACCACCAGTGTCGAGCTCCCATATGCTATCATTCCCAATAATGACAGCAAGTGGTTTGGCTTGCTATACCATGCTGTCAAGGCACTGCACTCATAGAATGAAGCTCTGAATACAATTGGTTCAAATTTGCAAAGAAAATGGTTGTTCACTACAAAAAGCATGTTTGGTTCAGCTGAAAAAATGGACAAATTCATGCCAAGTGTAATGATTTTTTCTTTTCCCAGAACAGGTAAAATATTTCATGTGTTATTCAAGAATGTTTTAATTTTTCCAAGAAAGAGAAGGTCTAAACCTCTCTCCCCCAGATCCCAGTGTTTAAATGAAACATCTTCATTATACAAAGTTCATCTTTCTTTTTTAAGGGAGAAGGATGTAACTTCACAGTGAAAACTGAGAGTACTCTTAGATGATGCAATATTTCCATTCAGCTTGCAGACTGCAAAATCAAATTTCTCAGCTCTACTAATGTGAATACCTGCTCTTCTACTAATACAACATGATAAAAAAGATCTTGAAAGAAATTAACAATTCTGATATATGCAAGAATACAGATATATGGTGTTTGGCACTTACTGTTGAGCAAGCAAAGACTGAATATTAGGTATGAGATGATGGAAGAGCAATCCAGGAGGATTGCTCCTATCCACTGCTGATTTAGTTGCATAATTTAACAGGTGAAAGAGAGAGAGAGAGAGAGAAAATTCCCTGCCTAGTTTTTCAGCCGTCTTTGGTAAAGTGCACAGTGTTCACATAAACTAATAATAATCCACAAAATATGGCTGGGTAGAAGAAAGCTGCAAGTCAAATACAGCATGATGCAGTGATTTGGGAGCATCAAGGCAGAAGACAACACACCCTTGTGTATTTTTTTATGAGGACAAGCTGTGAGTCCCCATCATGTGGATAACAAAAATTCCTTGCAGGACAGATGAGGCCTCCTGTCACACAGCCTGCTGTCTGACTGTTCCAGCAAGGGCTCAGCGTGGCCCTTCCCCATGCAGATGCAGTTATAGGATTTTCCTCCTTTACATGGCTGATAAATTTTCAGGATTACTTCCAGAACTTAATACATTTGACACCTTTATCCTTCTCTCAGACTTGGATGAAAGCAGCCAGGAAATTCAGAGAAGAAGGAAGGACAGGCAGATGAAGGCCTGACTTAGACAGACAGAAAACATGGGATCAGTGTCACATGTGACAAGCAGCCACACAGAGTGATCACACCACTTATCCTAAAGTCATGTGCTCTTCTTTGCTTGCCAGTAGTCCACGTCTACCTTCCTCAGCTTCTCTTTTTGTTCCCACGTTTGTTCACTGAAGAATACCCCATATCTAACCCCAAATCTAGCTCAAGCTTCAGACCAAATTGGCTATTTTAAATCTCTACATCACTGAAAAAAAAGTCATGTCCTGGAGTATTGTGTAAGTATTGATCATAGCAAATAAAAACAAAAAGAGCAGAGCAAACCAGGCTGAAGGCAAGGCAGAGATTATCAGGAACAGCACTGTCTCAGATGAAGCCTGCATAATTTTCTTGAGACATATTTTTATTGATACATTTTAAAGAAATCCTCAAATGAGCAGCCATAATTAGAAAATGAATAAAATCCAGAGCACATGCTTTAAAGGCATGAAGAACCCCATAGAGAGCTCTTTCTTTGTTCCCATTTCCTCAAAGCCAGCTTGTGAATTGGCATTGCAACCTGACTGCTCCTCTATGATTTTTTGCGAGTTCAGCCAATAAAAAGCTAGGATTTTCCCATCTTTGGTTATGAAAAGGAAGTTTCCAAGATTGGATTTACTGATAAACTGAATAACTTTTCTCAAAATTGCCTTATTACTTCCGTCTCCTCCCCCAAGTTTTGAGCAGAATAAAATATTTATATGCATCCTGGCAACAGCCCAACTCAAAAATATTATACAGCTTGTCCAATTGATTTTGAGTCCTGTGGAATAAATGCCTACCCATGTGAGTAATGGAGACAGAAATAACAGTCCAAATTATTATATTTAAAATGTGCATTTTAAATATGTGTATGAATTCTCAAGCAGTGAACTTTTATCTTTTTTTTTAATCACAGATGTAATACATGGTCTTATCCTGATTTAAAATCTTCATAGAATAATGCTGTTCATGCTAAAGGATATGCCTTTCTGATGGCAGGAAGCAATCTTGTTTGGACCATTTCTGCATGCATTTCCTTAATAACAACTATTACGACATTCTGGATTTGAGATGGGCTATACAGCTTTCTTTCATTTGATTTTATCCTTTAGATTGTAGCATAAATGCTATGCAAAACATTCCACTGTCTAATTTTAGAACAGAAACTATGTCTATAGAAAAAAGGCTCAGAAAATCAAAAAAAAATCATAGTCAACTAAACTACAAATGAAGCCCAGGGCACTTGCTAGATTTTGTTTTTTAAAAGAGGCATATAAACAATAATCTTTCACAGAAAGGCTGCACTTAAATTCACGTTGGGAAAATGTATATGGATTCTCAGGCATATGAAATGAAATGATTCTCAGGACTGGTTTGTCTGAGTAAGCAGCAGCTATATGAGCTTTGAAAGGGAAATTTATCCGGAGGAAAAATTATTTTTGCCAAAATCATTATGCATTTGGAGACATGACTGTCAAAAAAGAACGGCAAACTTTTTTGGTTAAAATATTTATTGATTAAATTCCTGTGAAAATATTCATAGGACAAAGCCATAAACACACTTTCTATTCCACAATGCAATGAAAAAAAATATAAAATATATCAAAATAACTTTATGGGTAAATTTCAGTCAGATCTGATGATACAATAAATTTCATATGTAGGAGAAAAATGAGGGTATTATATTTAGGAAACATATACCTCCTAATATTACATTTAGGAAGCATACATTTAAAAAAAAGCATTTATTCTCTGAGAGGATTCAAAAGCATTTTTTAGAAATGTAAATTAGACATAAAATGGCGAAAGGCTTTTTTTAAGGCCTTTTTGAAACAGCTGTAGATTCATCACAAGACATAAGACACGTGCTGTTCTCCATTAAGACTCAAAGCAGAACAAAGCATAGGACAGGAGGTGTAAAGGGAAGGAGGTACATGAAAGATTTGTCTTTGCTCTTGTTATAAAATAACAAAGCTGGTTCTTTCATCAGATTTTTGTCACTGAGCAGCGGCACAAACTCCCATCCTCCTGCAGCAGGCCAGGGTGTTGATGTATAGCTCAGCTGCCCAAAAAGTTTGAAAAACCCAAGCAGCACCTTCCATGTCAGCTTTTAAGAAATATTGTGTAAATGAGTTACCAGTTACAGAATGAAGGGTCATCATCTAGTCTGTAGGCAACTACCAACCTGTTCAAGCGTTTGGCTCTAACTCTCTGTGAATTCCTGAGATGTGCCACTGTGTTTGTATTTCCACTATGAACCACGTAGGTTTTATTTGACTGGAATCAATGAGTTGAAAATATGTTATTCAACTGAGTTGCTACTTAACATGCTATTTTTCAGCAGATCCAACAGTCTTATCAGTGTGTGTAAACACTCTGTGGTATCTCTTAAGCACTAGCAGAGACAGTGATAATGAAGTGTTTGCTAGTTAGATATAATTTCTTAATAACAAAATTACACGGAGAAGACTACTCACAGCTTGGCAAGAGGTTCTTGTTTTTTTTATTACTAGCAAGATTTTGTTTGATTTTCAGACTTTCTATAAAAACACACCTTCCTAAGGAAGTCTGCTGAACAGCCACCTGGTCCTCAGCTGTTGTGATGTTAACACCCACCACGGCAGACTGTGAAAAAGCTAATTCCTCTTTCATCTCAGGAAATTACTGAAGGTAGCAGGCTACCCATAATTTGAAGACTTCAGAAATTAAAATATTTGCACATTTCTGATCTTGGGGGAAATTAGGCTAAGTACCTCATTCACATTTTTATCCGATTTAGAAAAGAATAATTGTGAGGTTAGGAGGTGGAAAATTTATTTCAATCAAGTTTTATCTCCTCTTGCTTTAATACTAGTGAATCCAGCACAGAGGAAAGACAATTTGTCTATATATAATAAGAAAAATTCATCTAGTCAATGCTAACTAGTGTAATCATCCTCTATTTGTAAAATTAGGCTCAGAAGTTTTTGAATGAAAAGATTTTAAGGTTTGAAAGTGGCATTTAGAAACAACGCCATTTCTCCAAAACGAAGCTCAGCTCTCTCGCTTGACTAGAAAACTGCTCCTTCTCTGGCACTGACACCATCCTTGACTTAAAAGCTGTTAAAGGTCTCACTCAATAGAGCACATAAATATAACCATATGGCACAAAGAAAAGGAGTCATTGCAGAGAAAAGAGAGTAACAGCCTGTTTTCAAACTCTCCTTGGTCAGAAACTACTGAAAAACAAGTGCAGCTTAATTCTTATCCAGAGCTGTACCTCTCCAGGGAATCTGAGGCTCAGTTGGATTCTGTCCACAGTACAGCCATCTAAAGGGATGTCGTGACAAATAAGGTGAAATGAAGGTGAAATGAAGTCGACTGATATCCTAGCAGGCTGACAGCACACAGATTTGATCAATCATAGAAAAAAGAGATTGCACTGTTGCACACTATTTCAGCTCAGAATAATTAGTTTCAGAGACATAATTTCCAAAAAAAGAGAAAAATTTGACTGCAGACTAAACCAGTTTGTAACTAATGTGTTGACCACTTACAAGGCAATTGAAAAAAAACCAGTACAATTTGCGATACCCAAGAAACAATCATTTTTTGAATCTAAACATTCTTCATGCAGAAGATATTAATGAAACAGTCATGCATGTTCACGTCCAGTTCACTGGAGACAGTGTTCAAAGCCAGCTTGTTCTAAAACTCTTACCAAACTTAACTGACTAAGATCAGTGGAAACTTAGTTTATTTTCCTTGAGAGGTTAGGTAAGAAAACTGAAACCACTAGAAGCAGTATAAACCTCCAAGGCCAAGTCATTAAAAGAATTTCTACATCTCCTTTCAGGATATTTTAGTCTACAAATTGCAACATTCTGCTCCCGTCATCCTGCAATATCTGTCTGCATTGTGCAGTCTCTGATCAGACAAGTACATCTGACAGTAATTTGTATATTTAAGGAGACTGCAATGTACCCTGGAAAAATGTGAATTAGTGGGACAGAAGACAGCTGCCCCAACAACCATTTCACCCTCTTTATGAGCGTACTGCAATGCCTGTTTTCACTTCAGGAGCCTTACTGACTACAGCATTATGTCCCTCCTCTTCTGTGGTAACCATTTGTTCTCCTGCTCTGTCTTCGAGGGAGGAAAGGGCTCTCAGATAAAAGATGAAGTTTGTCCAGCAGTTTCTCTTGCCCAGTCATCTGCAGCAGAGCCACACAGGTGGACAGTTACAACTGTCCTACAGCTCAGGACAGTTAGTGCTGTTTATGCTGTGTGTCTGGCATCTCCAGAAGAGGTCTTTAAGCAGGCTGTGACCATACCATGCCTCCATAACATGAACTTTAGAAGCACTTTCTCAACCACTCCCTCAGACATCATTGCTTAGGCTTGATCAGGATGAATGCAAACATAAGCAGGTGTCTTAAGGAGACATTTCATTTGGGGAGGGACAGAAGTGCAGTAGTGACCTCAAAGGAGAGAGAAGGACATGTTTTCCTATTGCAGGGACAAACATGTTTCTTATTTGATAAGCTATCTTTGCTCTTATTGTATACTTCTGTTTATCTTCCTCTTCGTGGCCTGTCAGGAAGTCTGGAAAAACTAAAAACTCCACAATACAAGTGTTTCTTCCTGTTGCTTCTGCTTCAGAGGCTGGCACACTAGGAGTGACCCCACCAGCTTACTGCTTTGGGAGAGGAGAGGTGCTGGAGCTACCCAGAGACTTCCCTCAAACTATGGACCCCCTTTTTCTGTTTCCTTCTAATTGCTTGGGATTTCTTTGAGTATTCTCCAGTAATGATAAATTACTCCATTCTGATAATTCACAGAGTATTCTCCAGTAAACCTTTGAACCTTTTGCTGAAATATACTCCTTTCAATGACACAAACAGGTTTTGTTAAAAAAACCCCAAAATGTATATGAGAAAAATTTTCACTTGGCTGATCGAAATCTCTGCATTTTTTTTTTCCCCCCTCTTTTTATACCTATACCCACCAAACACTTCATATTTTCTATCTCTTTAGTATAAGATTCCTGTGATTTACAGCTCGCCCCAAACAATGTGATATTTCATCATAAATTCTACCTGAGAAATGGCTCCTTAGAAAAATTTTTGCAAAGCTTTCCTTCTGAAGAAAACAAAATGCTCTCTCTTTTTTAGTTTTTAAAGCTGAAATAACTGAGCAGGTTAACCTGACTTATACCTAACAACCCAGGATAATGAACTGCGTTTTCACATTATGTGAAGAGGGGAGAAGAACCCAGTGAATCAGAGACTGAATAATTTCTAAGAATCCACACCCTATTCCTCTCACATACACTGTAGTCCATAGCAAAATCTAGGCAATTTCTGTTCTCCTTTTCTTCTGTTCTAGTTTCATGCTTGAATATTTTTGAAGCAGGAGATATTCAAGGGCTCAACTGTTTGTTAATTTTTTTCTTAAGACAAACGAAGTCCTGTTGCTGTGCTTTCTAGCAGTCAAAATAAAAATTAAGATGGTATTAAAAAAGAAAAAAATTACTCAGCAATGTTTATAGACAAATCTTGCTCTGAGATTCTGTCAGTATCTTGCTAGATGCATCATGACTAAGTGCTGCTTTAAGAAAATAAAAATTAAGAAATCATTAAAAATGTATTGTATCTGTTCAATTCAAGACCCTAGTAATCAACTTCAGACCCCCAAGGTCACTTGGCCAGCTTGTGATTACAACAGCAACTTCAGCGCTTGGTATTGTCCTATGGCTGTGGCAGGTCAATGGAAAAATGTTCTTTAAACACCATAAGCATCTGATTGTGCAATACCTAAATCAGTGTCATTGATTATTCACAGTGCTGGACCGCTCAAAGCTGTGGAAGTAATTAGGGCTTTTTGTGTGGATTATCCACTGAGAAAAGGTCAAATAACTACAAACAGTGTCAGAAAATAGGAGTCACCAAGGACCTCAGCCTCCGTGATCAGTTAAGAAATGCTAAAGCAGGGTTTGATAATGATGTGCTTATGCCAGGTTCTACAGGATTTGATCATTCTGTCATAGAAATCCAATGAAGCATGAGTGATGGCTACTTTTTCCTTTGAAGCTTGCCTCAGGTCCCTGATGCCCGTCAAGCAAGTTTGTCAGTGAAACTTGACTGAGAAGAATTTAAAAGGCAGTTTTTGTTCCAAGGGGAAATGTACGTATGTATGTGTATATACGTGTGAGTGTGTAAGGAAATGACCGACCAGTCATTTTAGACACAGAGTTTCTAATTTAGATCAATATACTTGTTTTGCTCCATCTTTTGTCCTCCCTACAGAAAAACCTGCATTTGCCAAAAGGCCATGCTGCATCCTCTCACAGATCTTTTTTCAGAATACACCTCCCAACTCTCCAAATGGGCAGTCTGTACAAAGAACAGCCTTTTTCTAATGACTTTCTCCCTACTGAAATGTGAGAAGCAATAAAAGAAGTCTCTAGTTTTGCAACAGCATTTCCAGCATTTGCTGAGTTTACAGGGGTACTGCTACTTAGCAACACCTTGTAAATTTAATTGCTAAGCCGGAGTGTACAAAGCATTCCAGTTCCATATGGGAGCCATTCCTTGCAGACCTCCTTCCCTGGGAGTTCCCAAGTTGTAAATCTCTTCCCCTCCTCCCGTCTCTAAATTGCAGTAACACTTTGGATGATTAGGGCTGCAGCAGCGATCAACATTTTCCCCTAGTCATTCCTTTCCATTGATCATTTAAATGAGGGATTATTCTGTTTTCCCATTTTAGCCCATGGATCAATTGTTTAAAACAATAGATGGAGGTTAGTTCAGAAAACTGGTGCATCAAGAGAAACACACAAAGATGCTCTGTACAGGGAAAAGTTAATTTATATTAAAAAACAATGAGAGAGGACAAACAACAAAAGGAAACTTCAGCAAAAAAGGAATACTAGTAGCTAACAATATGTAGATTTGGCAGAGTAAAAGCAGGATCTAGTAATGTCTGTAGTGAAAATACTGGAAGAGAAAGTAGGATGGCACTGCTCAGATGGAAGTTATAGGGGCAATTCAAAACCCTCTGGCTTCCACTTCCTCATGGAAGAGTATTTCAAATGTGCAATGAATGCTTGAGGTTTTATTTTTAATGGAAATCTTATGCCACTGGAAAGAGAATTGGAAGACTGACAAACTTTTTTTTTTTTTTTATGGGCTGGGCAGTTTGGTCGTCTTGTAGGACTTGATGGATAAAGAGGTTGGAAAGATGAATAGCTCCTCTCAGGCTCAAAAAACATGCAAAGGTTTTTATGTAGATATTTAGTGGGCTTCTAATCCTTGGACTTATGGTTTTGGCAGAAGAAAAGAACTTGTCCTGGTAGAGAGAGCATGCCTAAAGATAACAGGGTGGTCTATTTTATTTAAAATGTCTGCTTAAATATTGTTATCTGGAAAATTTGTGTGTCACTTTCCTCTTAGGATCCCCATTGAAATCAAATGTTAATGATGTGGAATAAACATTTCATGACTGCAACTTAAGTTAGGCCCAGTGCTATCAGGTAAGACTGCAGCCCAATTAATATATTTATATAATAAATTCCACAGGGTGATTAATTTACCTTTAGTCTTCTTAAATTTGTTATGGTTCTGTATTTGTTACAATATTAGATATCCTGACCAGGTGTTTTGCAGACCTCTGGAACTTGTTTATTTGGCTTCTATTTTTTTCCCCCACCTCCTTTCTTTCTGCTGAGACTAAAGAGGTAGCTCAGTTACAAAGCAGGAGGAGCGATGAACAGGCAAAAAGCCATAACGCACAGAGCCAGCTACAGCTTCCCTTTGCCAGTGCAATGTTCCAGACCTTCTGATACTTCACAGGACATGTTATAATTTGAACAATTTGTTGTTATTATTTGTTGTTTGAATAATTGTTCTTAGAAATACATGCTTGGGAGAAATAGAAATTAGATAGGAGAAAGGAAGGGAGAGAAAGAGTGTACGTTAACATTTCATGTTATTCCAAAATTCAACCCAGAGTAAAATGATGTAGACATCATTTAAACCTTAGAAGAAAGACCTACTGTAGAAATCATCTATTCATGACATCTTATTTCCCATCCCCAAAGTCCCAGGAGAGAGCAATGCAGCATCTCTCCTGCTGAATATATCACAAAAGGGCACTTCTCTATGCTGCAGAAGGGTGCTGGCACCAATTTTTGCATTGTTGGCCGAATGGATGCAAAGCAGAGAAGTCCCTGATCCATGCATTTCCATGGCTCTTGAGGTGCTAGCAGCCAGTGGGAGGGTGCGGGGAGGCCGAGGTGGCAGCACTGGTTGAGCTGCATGGCAGCCCTGCCTGCTTGGGCACAGGCTGAGCCAAGAGAGAATTGCATATCCCTTGGCTGCTCTGCACCTTGTCTGTACTGTGTCCAAATACTTGGGCAAGCAGCAAACACAGCTTAAAGCAGACTTCCCATTCCAGGGTAAATTTGAAAGCTGTTCTGTTGTTAATCCTTATCAGGATTAGGAGCTTTATCGCTATCTTCTGTGTAACTGTGACAGGGAGATTCCACTATAGCTCTTTTATCATCCATATACAACAGAGAGGATTTGAGTTCTGGCACCTGCCTTTATTCCAGACAGTAAAAATAAGTATTGCTTAACTATTTTATCAGACTTTTATTTTATTTCCCACTATGATTTACACAGTAAAACTTTATTGTAACATATTGCAGCTAAAGGTATATAGATCTCCTATCAACAGCTGTACTCTGATTTGTAGTCCAATAAACTTTCTTGCTGCAGATTTCATGTGTACAGTTGTATTGAGGTGTAATATATCACCACAGCATTTTTAAACTCAGAGCAATAATGTATTCAATTAGGCTGGAAATAAAACATCTAGTTTTCCTTACAATAAATCTTTTACTAAAACCTCTACATCACATGTTCAACAAGGAAATAATACATGTCATTCAGACTAAGGGTTATTGTTGACTGCTGAGGGAAACATGCAGTTCTGGAGGTTTCATCAGTCCTGTGAAATCCCACAACTTGGTAAGTGTACAAATTAGAAAAGGATGTAATATGTTACTAATGACACCTCTTGGGATATTCTTTGAGCCCCTATTTACTGTTATGATCAGTAGCCTCATTTAAGCTGCAGGAGTTGAAAAGTAATACTAAAGTTGAGTGAAAAACACCTCTGAGCTCATTAGATGTGGCTGTAATTCAAACTCAGAAGGTATTTCTTTTCTCCTCTGTCATTCTTCATATTACTGGAAATATAGTGCTTGAGCTCCTAATAAAAGCATTATACATTATCACATATCTACAGTCCCTGCAAAACACGTTTACACCTCGACATCTGCAGCAGTGCCACAGCCTGAGCAGCACCCTAATTCACCCCAGACATCTCTTTAAAGGAAACACTGTAGTAGGGCTACTGTTCATAATATTTTCTGAGCATTGCCTTTATTACCTTGAAAGACTTTGATTTTTCAAGTGTCACAGACATTCGCAGTCATTTTTTTTTTTTTTTTTTTCCTGTGAAGGAAAAAACCATATCACATGTTTAAATGTGAATAAAGGTTTTGGTAATATTCACCTCTGGAAATGTCAGTTGGTGAATATATATCTATCCCTATCCATCAGCTGTGTTATATAACAAGGATTTCATTATATGCAGTCTCTGTGCAGCAGGGCACACACACCCGCGCCAGTATTGTATCAGATATTGCTTTGAGCACTCTCAGAGAGTGGTGTGCCAGAGCTCTTTACCCACACTTCAGTCAGCATTTTGCTGGCTCAGAAGCATCCCAGATGGTCTGCAGTGTTTAGTGATGCTCGCTTCACAACCAGGATTGTGGTGAATGAGACTCCATGAGGATGAGTCCCGAAACAACTCCATCTGTCCCTGTCTTTCAGATAAGAGTGGTGCCGATGAGGGGCTCAACAGCCATCCCAGCATTACTGTGAGGAGGAAACAAGCCAAACTAAACTGTAGGGATCTGCAGTATCAGAAGCACAGAGAAGAGCCAAAACCCCAGCCCCAGATTCCTACAAACATGCAGGTTTCCCTGGTCATAATTACACCCACACAACTTCTGACTCATGCTAACTGCACTTATCCCAGAGTCCATAAGGAGCAAGATCAAACTGTCCACCATGGAATCACAAAATGTTTGAGGCTGGGAGGAACTTCTGGAGGTGACCTAATCCAACCCTCCTGCTCAGAGAAATGTCAGCTGGGGCATCTTGCTAATTGAAAAGTCAATATTGCCCGGTCTAGTTCCAATTATCTTCGGAGATGGAAATTCTGTGACTCCTCTGGGTAAACTTATTCTAGCATTTGATCATCCTCACACTTCCTCAAGCTGAATAATCCTCCCTTTCTGCCTCTCCTTATGCATCAGATGCTCTTTTCCTTCACTTGTCTTCATGGCCTTTTTCTGAACTTGCTCCAGCGTGCCCAAGTCAGTTGTGTACAGGGGAGTCCAGAACTGGACACAGCTCTTCAGGCATGGTATAATCAGTTCTGAGTAGAGGAAAATAATCACCTTCCTCAGTCTTTTGGTTATCATCTTCCTAATGCAACCCAGGATGCTATTAGCCTTCACTGCCACCCTGGCACATTGCTGGCTCCTGTTCATGCATGGTGTCCACAGGGACTGTGAAGTCCTTTACTACCAAGCTGCCTTCTGGATGGTTCCCCCAGCCTGTAATTGTTGCATGGAATTACTCCTCTTCAGCTGCAGAACTTTGCAATGCCCCTTGTTGAAGTGCAGGAATTTGCAGTTCCTCTTCAGCTAGATCCCAAGGGTGTGGAGGCTGCTGAGTCTGCTGGTATGTGGGCTCATTTCAGTGGGACATTTATTGGCAAAGGTGCACTGCTTTTAGCAATATCATCCCTGACTTTGGAGCTATTTAATTGTTGGAGAGGCTGAAATGCTGGACATGCAGCTGATAGGGATCACAGCTGCTACTCCAAGCTCATGTGAGAACCCCTTCACCCTGAGCCCCAAGCCTCAGTACCAATACAGTGGTACTTTGGGCTGCAGTGTTTAAAGATGTGAAAGTGTTAAATAAATAATATGATCATACCTGTTGTGTGCATACAATCACAACTGAGCGACTTGAAGACTAGAATGAACACTTTAATTTCTTGTTTGCTCTCCCCTCCTCCCTGCCATAATTCAATATTACATTAAGAAAGGATCCAGCCCTGAGCACCTCTTGAAGAAAAAACATACCAATGTCAATTTGCTGTCAGGTAAAGATACAATAAAACAATAAGATTTTTTTCTTTTGTTTTCTTCCTTGTATACTCTGAGCCCTCTAAAATGTACATGAGGACATTCCGCAGTAATGCAATTGTTCACAAACAAGTTCAATATATATACATAAAATTAGTCATGATTTAAATATGAAAGCCGTGATCACTTTGGGACAAAGAAAACCGAAATGCACACTGTATTTAAAATATGTAGCATATTTTTGAATCATTCCAGCCTAAGTTTCAACCCTCTCTTCCCACAAAACCCAGTTAGGCAGCTATCTAGGGCACTTGTAAAAGCACTGCACCAGATGACTTATTGAACAGTTTAAATTTTCTGGGAAAAATTCAAATCATTCTTCACAATTCATTTTTTAATTTGAAGAAAATACAGACATGAAAAAGAGATTTAATTTCCCATTAAGGTATACCAAATTGAAAAATTGAAACATTTTCTGAGTGGATAAAACAGTGATCAAAATATGAAAACAGTTGTTTTTTCTGTTTGGTGTTTTTTTTTTTTTTTTTCCACCCACCATGTAGGTATTTTTTAAGTGAGGTAAGGGTCATGTTTTGAATATAATGGAATACATTCCAGTGGGGGAAAGACAGGGAGAAGAAACAATTAGGGAGAGAGATTGAGCTGACAGTGCAGTTTCTTTGCAGTGACAACCACATGTATTCATAAATATTTTACAAGTGCAGCTTTCAGACTAGTAAATTTAACTGCCACATTAATGCAACTTGCAAGTTTATAACCTGGACATTTGTGTGTTGTGAATGTCCAGCATTCTGTCCATGGTGACAGTAAAAGGTTTATATTTTGAAGGCTTTTCTCCTGCAGTGATTTCCAGATGTAAGGTTCTTGTCTTATGCTGCAGCTGTGCTTCTTGTATGCATCAATTATTAATTACACAGAAAGATGTCACGAATATACTACTTATGACATATTCTGTGCTGTCCACGAATGTAACAGAATCTTTTCATGTCGAAGAACACCCCAGAGTGGTCTCAGGAGCGCTGCAGGAAAAGTTGTATGCTTTTTACATTCAGTGCATTTTATTATTAACGCTACAGAGGTTCTAAACTGAACCTGATGAAAATAAATGTTGTAATCAGAGCCAATTATGAACAAAATGATTGCAGCTGACATTCAGAAATGTCATCAGTATCACAAATACCACTACTCAGCATTAAGATTGTTTCCCATAAGTCAGTGTTAAAATTAGTGGTCACTTGAAGAGCTTAAATATAATTCAGCAAATGGTGTGGATCTTTCCACTTCTTTGGATAAAGCAGGGAAAGAATGAAAAATGGTGCCCTAAAAGGGAGATGACATTAAAAGACAGCCCCCCCCCCCCCTCCCCCCATCCTCGCCCTGCTAAAGGGCAGACTAGAACCCCCAAAAATTTAGAGGGTCTGGAAATGCACAAAGAGAAGAAGCCAGCTAAACCGGATTTTGTGAGGACAAATGCCATGATCGCCCTAGAGAGCAGAGGTATTTTGTATGGAGTCTCTCCATCTAACTTCTGGATTCTGACATTATAATTATCAAAATAAAGAAAGTTCAAGGGAAAAGAAATACAAAGTAATAAAGAACTTCCTTCTGGATATTTCTAACTTGTTGTGAAATGTGATTTGCCCAAATCCTGTACTGAAACTTATTTTAATCTTTCACAAGAATTATACTCTTGCCTACAAAACCAGACACACCCCACTAGCTGTCATGTCAAGAGAGTATTAAGTCCATGCCAATGGATGTGTTTTGATCCAGCTTGTCTTCCCTACAGCTTCTGCTGATGGTAGTTCTGCAGAACTTTTGATGAAAACAATCTTCTCATCTCTGGCATATTCCTCACAAAAAGACGACAAACACTTCAACCACAGAAGATATGCACTATATGCATTTTCCTCTACAAGCCAAGGTGAATTAATCCCTGCGGACAGATACTTCAAAAAAGCTTTCTGCCAATAGAATTGACGTCTGGCTCCTTGACTGTTTTCTGCCAGAGTCCAATCCTTTCGATATGCACCAATTTGATTAATCCTTCAGTGGGTAGCAAGGTGGTGCTTATTAGAATAAACTATTTTTTGCAATGAAATGAGCTGCATACTACAAAATTCTTTTATTTTACTCTTTGCATGCACATATCACAATAGTTTGCAGGCAGTTACAACCAAATCCACTCGAGATATCTCTTCTAGATGACTTCAGGCTCAAGAATAAGACCCTGTAAACTGCAGATACTATTTATTTTCATTGTTTCTAAGGAAGGGAAAAAGACCAGTCAAGTGTTTGTAACAGTAACTCATGAAAACTGCTTTAAAACTGATTGAATCAATTTCCCTCTATCTTGTTACTTCTGACCTGAGCAATTTTTTAAGAGTTCAAGCCAAGTAAGTGCAATCCATGACTGACATTATATCCATACATCTCCTTCTTTCCCTTTCTATTCCAGGAGTTCTACTGTACCTCCCAGAGAGTTATCTTACAAGCAAGAGATGAGCCACATGGGAGGATATCATGTGTTGGAACATGAAACTCAACTCTTCTCTGTAATAATTGCCAAGATACTCCACTTTCTCACACCATACTGCATGCATATGTGGTAATTATCTTTTAGGTGTAAGAACAAGGTATTGCTTAATTTATTTATTGTCTAGTGTCTTACAAGTCAATGGAATAAACACACAAGGAGGCTATGAGCTTTCCTCTAGGCCTTCTGTTTACATATAGTTATGTCAAATATTCCCCAAGTGGGAATTGTCTTAAGAAAAACTATTTGTTTGAGAAACAAGATGGCCAAAATCCAGATAACCTATTCTAATGCACCTCATCATCTTACATGCATAAACATTCAAAATGAAAACTTCTCAGTTATCCCAGAAAGGAAAAATTCATTCTGTTACTGGAATGAATATGATAATATTCCATCTGTATCTTACCATCAGACTCCTTTTCAGAGAAGGTCTTATTTCTGCCCAATGTTCTAGGAGGAAGAAAGGTTAGTTGTACTCTTACTGGGACCACCATTGCCCTGCTACAACCCTTAATTTTTTAAAAACCCTTTTCGAAAACCTTTCTGGATTTGATTTATTTTTCATCCCAGTCCCAGATAGATACAGGCAATAAGCATTATGCCCTCTGCTTGCTCCTTTCCAATCTTGTATGCACAGTTATTAATCTTCATAATATTTCTCAGACAGGTCTTTGTTCCCTAATGACTCCAGGCACACCTTTGGGCATATTAGTAGGCAAAACCCCTGGTGTTTTTCAGGACAGATTTCCCATAGTTTAGTTTATGAACCAAGTTCTGAATGTTTACTTAGGCACTCATTCAAATTTAGCCTGAGATTTTTAAAGGTAGCAAGCAGTTGCTGCCATCAGTGTTGCATGGGCTGAGACTCCTTTTCCAATCTATTTTCAGCACTTAAGAGCCTAATTTTTGTTGTAACTCAATGTCATCAATGTTACCTAATCCCATTTTTAAAGTGAACCTTCGCTGTGGCAATCATTTAAACCTAAATTGTGGAGTGAGTCAATGCATACATCCTTTAAAAAATACTACAGAAATTGCAAGGAATTTAGATTACATGACATGTTGCCAGTCTTCAGAGTTCTATTATTTTTGTTGCAGAAATATTAATAAAAGGAAAAAAATTACTTAATGTATTGTAGCATCAGCCTACCAAATATACATTATACCCAAAGTCACAAAATTTACAATAAGATGTGATGTTAAAAACCATGTATCAGTACAAAAAAGTCAGAATTATTCCTTAGTCCTACTATTTAGAATTAAGGAATGAATTAGTTAAATGTGCCAAAGTCTTAACTTCTTCAAGAAGGCTTTCTTTCACTGTGTTTTGTCTAAGCACTATTTATTGGAACAATTTACTAAGCAAATTAATATTTAGAAATAATTTTATAATTTTCAGTCTATCTTAACTCTCATCATTGTCAGTAGTGCAACACTCTCATTTGAAACAGCTGGTCTATGGACTTTATTTTACAATTGATTAACTTTTAACCTTCCTGTTTCCAGAGGTGGAATAACACTCTACCTATTACTTTTCAGAGTTTATCTTACTGCTTAGGGAACTTATGTTGAAAAGGTCTTTATATTGTGAGCTGGGACACAGTCAGCTTTGCAGGACAGGCCAAGCCAGACTACATCTCATTCAACAAAATACACTGCACCAAAGTATATATTTAAGATTTCCTATTAATTTTTAGCTATTACCCATATGTTTATTAATTATTAGTTACACGATCATGTTCATTCCCTCTATCCTTTATTGCTCAAGAGTATTCTGCCTTCCAGTTTGTAAGGGAGAGGATTTACTCACGAGAAAGGCTGGTATATAGAAAAACAATATGAGCAATTTCTTGGGATGCAGTCTTTGTTGCACTGACTGAAATGCCAAGTCTCCTACTGCCTCAATACTTTTTAGCAGTTCACTTTATTAGGCTCCACCTGTGAAGTGGAAAGGAATATGATTATTGAAGAAAGCTTGTTTTTAGTTGACAGGTTTCAAGTACCAGATCTAATTATCATGCCATAAAATGACAATTTCAAAGGATAATGTTCTGATAAATACTGTGTTAAAGCCAACACATTAAACGCATTTTCTCATTATGCCAATTGGAATGGAAAAAATATTTTCCTTGCCATGGGCACATTAAAATGTGGTCAGGCAGAAGCAGTAACAAAAACAGGTAACATTTTTATTATAATTAAGGAGAATATGTTCAGCTTAAATGTGAAACTGGACATCGATTCCTGCAGGCAGCTACATTCTGTAACATGTAATTTTAACGAAGCCATCCAAGAATATGGTGGTTTTGGTGCTATGCATTTATTTGTGTATGTCTATGTATGGAACCAATACTGTCTTGGAAATATTTTGGCTTAAACCTCATTAGAAATGAGCAAATGTTTCTCAGATACTTAAATTATTTAAAAGTTCATGAAAAGATGAAGATGAAGATGAATAGGAGAGGAGGTTCTACAAATTCTGTAGAGAGGCTGAAGTGTGAGTTCAAAAGTTTTAAGACCTAAGAGAATCCACACTGAAAACAGCAGGATCTTTCATACATGCCAGACTGCAAAAAACTTCCCTCAGAAATCAACCACATGACAAAAACTGTTTTAGTAGATCTGGTGCTCAACTTATTTAGAAAGAAGGCAATATATTCTGTAAAAGAATAGATCAAAGGTGATTACCTATTTGCTCTTCCGTGCACTCACAGGACCCATGTGATCTTGAGTCCCTTACTTGATAGCTTCTCATCTCCAGGGAGGCTACTGGGGCTTCCCAGGTCCCTTAAAAATGGTATACTTTTGTAAGCAATACTCAGACATACCCAGATATTCCTTGCAGTGAAAACAAATCATCTATGTCCTCAACTTTCCTCTTTGATTTAGGAACATGTAGAAGTAAGCATTGAGCTTAACACCATTATTTGTTTTCTTTTATGAAAAAACCCTGGTAGATGCAGTCAGCAATCTGTGTGATAAAAGCACTATGACTACCAGTATGCCATCCCCACCCTTTTTAGATAAATATATAGCATGAAATATGACAAAAGTGTGCAGGATCCTACAGTCCTGCTTTCAGATAAGCCATCTACAGAGTCCCTTACTTTGCTAGTAAGTCACAAAACCAAATGAAAACTAAATAGGGAGGAGACAGAGATTGAGAGAAAAAGGACAATCTTTTGAGTAATACAGCCTTCAGATCTATGTTCACGAAGCCACAACACAGGAGATTAACAAATCTTGCTGCAGCCTTCCTAAGGTACAGGAGATATAGTCTGAATAATCTCTAAACTGCTACTGTTATGTTACTGAATCTTTTAAAGAAAAAGTAAATGCTTTGAAAGACTACAAGTGAACAAGGTTTCTTCCACTTAATTTCTGCTCTCCAAGTGATCTGATTTTGCTGAAAAAGGAGTGAAGAAACTGTCCACGGGGGTTTTTACCCCAAGGTGTTTGCTGTTATGCAGAAGAGTTCTGGGAAGCATTGATGCGTTGCATTTATTCAAGAGCGTGATACTGCTCTAGTACTGCTGGATCTTTGACTCTCACCACATTCACATCACTGTTGGACTCACCTCTTCATGCATCTCTGAGAAAGACTACATACCTGTGTGTTCGTGTTGTTAATATGTAACAGACAAAGATACCTTAGTTTAATCATATTGCTGGCCAGCAAAGATCTGTTGCAAAATTTTGGCAAAGCATCAATACCCCTTTAACCACAGTGCTCTCGCACGTGTCAATTTTTATATTCAGAGCCATGTCCCATCAGGACAAGAATGTGAAAATTAATTCAGATGACATGTGGTTGGTATGGTGCAAATAAACAGTGTTCTGACATATCTCAAAGGCATTTGCATAACTGCAAGGTGCAGGTGTTTCCAAGAATCCCTGGCATGACTTATGACTGACAGAGTATTTAGCTCCAGGCTTCCTGGCCAAAATACATTCCAAATACTATGGAAAAAAAGGAAACATACCAGCTCATAAAATAATTTCTAAATATTATTGTGTTAGATGGTGATGACTTTCTGAAGAAGCTACAGATAAGCTAGGGAAAGAAAGAAAAATCGCAAGAGAAGGCAACTGTATATATGGATATGAACTGGCAATCTCAAATACATGAGACATTCAAATCCTTTGGATTAAGTTTCTGCACTAAGCTGGCAATGCTTTGAGATAGACAATTCTTTTCCTGTTGTTTGCAGTTGCCATGAATTTACTGGAAACACTGACTCATGCTTAATTAGTGATGCCTTGGGTTATTTCTACACTGTTTTTAATGTGTTTATAACTATCTGCTATTTTTAAGCCATGTTATTATTCTTCAGAAGATTTCATGGGGATCTGGCACAATGATTTTTACATGAGATATTGAAACCTGAAAAAAAAATTATTTTCAATATCTTGTTATGACTTAATTCCAAGCAGACAAATCTATGGATGATAAACTTTCTTCATGTAAGTCAGTTAATCAAGTAATGGATTGGTTATTAGCTAATACATGGAGTTGGCTCCACACCTAAATTCCTCAGAGATAATGAAATTATACCTATTAGAATGATTGCACAGCTCTTTGTATCTGCACACTTTTCTATCTGTAAGGAGAGCAGGAAAGTGTTAAAATTTTAAATCCCTGGCAAACCTCAGAGGAAAACATCTTTGCTCGCAGTGTTTGTTCACCACATGGTGCGTGCTTCAGAAGGTGCTAAATCAGCAAAACTGCTGTATTTGAAATATTGGAATCATTCATCTGCCTCTGAATTCAGTTATGCTATATGTAAAGATCCTGATTAGAATCTGATAGTATAACAGCAATGTGGAATTGCATATTAAACATATCTAACCTGTCATTAAAAACCTCTAATTACAGCCATCAAAAGAGTCCCTGTGCTGTTACTTGTCATGCTATATCTCATTTTAATGGGTGAAGATAGTATTTCTGTCTGATTGTCGCTTAATGTACGACGTATGAAACTTATGGGCCTGAACCTGTTCCCACAGAGGTCAATGGCAGTTTTGCCATTGTCTTCAATTAGAACAGGATGTCGTTTTACGACACTAGAGTTTCATTTGCATTAATTAATTTACTTAGCAGGTAATGAGAAACTTGAAAAAACAGCCCTCTGGCTCATGAATTTGGCACCGTATTTAATATTTTCATTAGGAATAACTGCATTGATAAACTTTTAAGTGGGAAAGCATATGACAGACCAGTGTATTAGGCAAAATCAAGCAGTTGATTGGGAAGGCCTGAGACTACCTTCCATGCCCTGGCCTCATTTTTTTTTTTTTTATTTGTCAGTGACTAGGTTTAGGATGTTGAGTCTTTAATGCTTAGCAGTGTTAGATGTAGGCACAACAGTTCCGTACTTTATGGATGAATATGATTTATACATCATGGAGATGTTTACCCAGCAGACACTACAGAACTGGTAGCTGGTTTTCAACTCAGTAGCCTCAATGGGAATAGAAAAGATAAATGGGAGGTGAGGCTGAGGTGCTTCTTCACATCATGGTTGAAGCCAGGAGATATCCATCTGGGAAGATCCATACAGATGTCAGTGAAGGCAAACACAATCCTGTGGAAGCAGACTTACATAAGGTACTTTGATTTCTTAAATTAAATGTAAGCCAGACCTATCTCCTTCTAACATTTTAGCTTTTAAGCTGCTAACAGCATTTATAATGTTAGCATCAGGCTCATGCCTGCAAAAGATAAGAAGCTGCAAAACCAGTGATGGAGGCAGTTCTGCCAAGCGAGAAGGATTGCACAGTGCCAGTTGCTGGGGATGTAGGGTAGCCCCAAAATGCACACTCTGGAGTGCAGAAATATAAGTACTCTATGCATAAAACTTCTCACAGAAAGGACATGAATTAAATGTTCTTCCAGTGAGCCAGTGACAGCTGAAGGATTACAGTGGCCTGCTGGAGTGGTGGTATGGCCCAGCAGTAGATGTACTTATTCAGGACTTCTGTGATCTGGTCTCCACATGCTGCCACATACTTCCGTGTCTAGAAGACAGAAGTCTGGCAAAGCCACTTCTCCTTCTGGGCACTGTTTCTACAGCCTGAGGGTAATAACTCCTCTTTACCTCCTAAGGTTTCTGTTTTGGTTTGGTTTGTAAGGTGCTTAGTTACCCAAGTGTTGGGAGCTATAAAACATCAAGATCAATTGAAAACCTGTCAGTCACAACTTGAAAACACATCAGTCTCTGTATTCAGAGCTTTTTATTAAATTAAGAAGTAAAAAAAAAAAGCAAGACAAATATTGGCTTGAAATCTGCTTGTCCTCTTTAGCATATTGCTGTGATTGTCCCGGAATACTTTTAGCCAGGCACACTGTACTTTATGGACATTATTGTAGAAATACTTGCTGAGAAAAGCTATTTTATTAATTGGGTATTCTCACTGTAAGTCATGTGATATTCCAGAAGACACTTTATAAATAAAGTGTATTTGCATCAGGAGTTTTTCAAGGTTCTCTATTTTACAAAATAATAGTTCACAGCGTAAATGAAATCCATTGAGGAGAAGTTTATCAGTTAAGCACTTAAATAAAATGAAATCAAATGCAATTTCTTGTGGAGAAAACAAATGCTTCTTATTTGGCATGGTATTTTACATATCTATGTATCACTTTAAATAAGGTAATTGATGATGTTCATCTTGTAGAGAAAATGAGTTTGCATGGCAAGAAATAAGCCTATATATCTGCCTCACTTGGACCAGTCCTTTCTGTATGAAGCCTGAAGATTTTCATCTATGTTTCTCAGAAATAATGCTGATTTCAGACAATTAAAAATATTTAATTTTAGATTTTGTGATACTTTACAGATTTGTTATTCTTTGTGGCAATCACAAGAGTAGGGAAAAGAAAGAAAGAAAGAAAGAAAGAAAGAAAGAAAGAAAGAAAGAAAGAAAGAAAGAAAGAAAGAAAGAAAAGAAAGAAAGAAAGAAAGAAAGAAGAAAGAAAGAAAGAAAGAAAGAAAGAAAGAAAGAAAGAAAGAAAGAAAGAAAGAAAGAAAGAAAGAAAGAAAGAAAGAAAGAAAGAAAGAAAGAAAGAAAGAAAGAAAGAAAGAAAGAAAGAAAGAAAGAAAGAAAGAAAAGCTAGGAACTAGGGTTGCCACAAGAAAAAACACTGGGTTAAGGACATCAAGACAAAAATTCATTTGAGTTGTATTAAAAAGATAGAGAGCTAATGCCTATGCATATGATGCAACATCTAGCCCTTCTTGTTAGTTAGAAAATAATCTTTCATATAATAATTTTTTAGGCTGATGGAAGCACTCTTCTAAAGTGCACTTTGACTTTTTGAAAAAAAAAGGAACAACAGCTTCTTTTTTAAATCTTAGCTTACTACTTCACTAATTTAGTTGAAGACTCGGTGTATCTCTGAGAAATGCCACTTGTTTAGAAAGTTCTTTGTCTTTATTTCAGTTTAAAGACTGGAAGTTTAGAAGCTGTGAGACTGAATTCTGTAGCTAACAAATTTAATTCAGATTTTATTCTGATTCTGATTCAGTTCCACTTTAAACTGTTTTATTCCCCCTGTGAAGAGAAATGTAGCATTATACAGAAAAGCTTTGCAACCCTTGAAACTCCTTCCCCCACCCCTTCCCTTTTTGTTACTGTTCCTGTTCTGTTACAACACACAGAAGAGGGAAATTTAAAAAGGGGATTGCCCTGATACTCACAAAACACTGATACTCACAGGCACACTTAAGCTGACTGTGCCTCAAGGCTCTGTAAATTATTGTCAAATTTACCTCCGTGTCTCCAAAGTAACAATTTTTGCTTGATTACACAAGGACACCTAGCCACCTCTTGATTTCTCCCTAAAATCTGATTGCTGTATTTGGTAGATACAGTCTTCAGATACTACCTTCTTAAAAATTTCTTGAAAATCAGCTGCTGGATGAAGGGTGGAGAGTCAGGCTAATGACACTACTGCAGAAAAGAGTCACCTGGGCTCAGTGGGTACCTATTCTGTTCGGCTTGCATGGTAGTCAGTGAGAAGAAGTTTCCTGACAGGCCAAAAGAGAGAGTAATCCCTCCAAAATGGTCACAGAAAGTGCTGCTCCTTTCTCCATGATGGAGGAAGAGGCATGGAGAGGAAAAATCAAGGCAACAGCTCAGATGATGGCAAGTGCCTTATGGCACTGGAGTAGAACTGATCAGACAGAACCCATTCAATTGCAATAGGAAAAGAATATAGGCTCTTCATACAGAAATGCAAGGAAAAGTACTCTTCATTAATTCCATTACCTACGGTATAATTTGTTTAAAATAGGACTCAACGCATTATATCATAGTTAATAAGAGGCAAAAAGAACTAGAAAGAACACTAAATTTAGATTAGAGATTACAAAGTTCCTCATTATTTCATATACCTCTCAAAGAATGATGAGGTTTAGTCTTTACTTCTGGAGAATTCAAGATGATGTTTTAGCATTTTTACTCACTGCAGTGTTATTAAGAATCTTTGTGGTTCCAAAATATTATTTAGATATCAAGATTGTATAGGGGGTTAAGAGAAGTTTACTAAGATCTAGTTATTAACTCTAGTCAAACAGAGCTTCCCGCTCCACTTCCTAAAACCATACTCATCTGCAGAAGGACCCATCAGGACATCTCTGTACATCTTGAAGAGGAGAAATGGGGAGAGGAAGAGTCTTAAAAAGTCTTAATTCCTCAGCACTTCAGATGTTGAAGAACAATGGGCGAGATACAAAAAAGAACAAATGGATTTAGTATGAGCTGAAATCTCACAACTCTTATTCATCTGGTTGTCTCCAGACTTCATTGGCACTATTTGCATGATAAGCAGCAGAAATCTTCTTCTGTAATGTTTGGGGAGTTATCTTTGGCTTGCTTTCATAGATTATGAGAAAAAATGTCAACTGAAATCTCATACCTGTGCCAAAACTAACTTTCAGGATGTTCCATTTGAATCAATCCAGCTGGAAAATCACCACAAAACAGTATCTTATTGAAACTCTGAAGCCTTTCATCTGATAGGAGCTTTTAAAATAATTTTTAAAATAAGACACTGAACTTGATGAGACCCAGGATATTTTTTGTTTAATAAAATATTGAATTATCCCATACAATCTAATGGATGTTCAGGTAAAAAAAAAATCCTCATGCAAAAATGTTTCCCACAACATGTAAAGCTTAGAAAACATAACTCAAAATTATATTCATTATCCTATAGTTTTGATAACAGAAACACCAATTTTTCTTTGCAGAGGTAATTCTTAGGTAAAATTAGGCATTGCTGGAAAATAGACAAGTACAAAAATGAAAAGCTATGCCCTTGTTTCTCCCTCCATATTTGGAAAGCTGAAGACTTCAGCATCAACCCCAAAAGCTCTGAAAGCTGAATGGGTAGTTATAACATGGCATATAGCAAATTATCTAGGGGACAACTCTTACAGTTTTTCAGTTCATCACCTTTCTGTGGTTGTATAGCTGGGAAAACATGAAGATGGAAGGGAATGACTTGTGTTTCTTGAGATGTGTTTTTAAACCTGGGAGCTGGGAATAACTCAAACTGAGTAATTAATACTCAAACTGAGGTCTTAATAACAGGTAACATTTAGAGCAAGATAGTACCAATCTGTGAAGTGCTCCATGAATGGCAGGTTACCTTCACAAAACAAAGTGCATTAGTTTTATAACTCAGAACACCAAACAGTGACACCAAAGCCTCCAAACTGCAGAAAAAAACGTCGCTGTAGCAATTTTTCAAAATACAGACTAATAAAGAAACACACACCTAGTGTTCAAAATTTCTACGGTCTTGTCAAGTACATTTTAGTTTCATCTGTGATCAACCGATAAACTGAAGAGTGTGTTCAGCTCAGGTTTGATGGGCTGAATTCCATAGGCTAAATTCAAATGCAAGGCTATGTTTCGACATTCTAGCATAGAACAGTCAATGCAATCCAACTGTGCAAGCAATATTTGAATGCCTCAAAGTTCTTGTTTCTGTATAAAATGCCTGTAAGATGACAGTAAAATAGGAAGCTTTCATGGAGATGCATTCTAAATAGAAGATACACAAATTCATAATGAGTTGTTACATGAAGTATTAGCTCTTCTTTATGTTTCAAAGTTAATATGTAAACTTATTCTCAAAGCAACTGTTGTGCTGTCCTGAAAGCATCTCTGCCCACGACGAAATAATTTAAACTTGAATAGTAGCAGCAAATCCTAAGAAAACATTAATGATGTTTTGCCATAGGAAAAAGGGTTTGAATCTGGTTTTCCACTGTAAGAGGCACCTCTGCTTTTCTTCACTGCAGCAACCACAGTCAAAAGGCATTTGGGGGTGCCATGTTTAGAGCACTGTCATTCAATAAGATACTTTCCTGATTTTTTTAAAACACAGTTTTTGTGCATAAAAAGAAAACAATTCTGTAAAGAAAGTCACTGCTCCTTCCATTTAACAGCTCTATGTGCATACCAGAAATCTTTGTCAACTACTGGTCAATGTAATTAATTAAAAAAATACAAATATTCTGACTATTGACTAGCTGTTTTGTTTGGAGTCCAGCAAAAGAAGACAGACAGCCAACAGGGCCAAAAGATGACAACACAAACTATTCCCAGTGAAGCTGCTGCCGCCTGTGTGAAATAGTGCAGGGATCAGTGCAGGGAGCATGCACTGTAATCCGATTAATTTTCTATGAAAGGACATGTATACAGAACAAACAGCAGCTGCACACAGGTCCTGTTTCATTCATCTCCTAGAATCTAAATTTTAAAAGCATGGCTTCAGAATCCAGCATGGCTGGATTTCCCAATAAACCAGATATGTCACATTTCTTCAGGAGGGCAAGGCACTGGTGATGCTGCTCCTGAATGGGAAAGTTTATTCTTCCCACAGCTGCACTGCTGTAGGCTCTCTGCAGATCCAGGTAGGCTCAGTTCCTCCTGAACTCCCTGTTTTCAAAGCTCTCCCCACACAGAAGGACAATAAACTTCTGTGTGTTCCCTGTTGTGTTGCTTCCCACACATCAAGAACCCCTGATCCATGGGTCTAGTTAGGCAAAGTGGTGTGTCTGGTTTTGATGAGGCACAAGCTGTGGAATCCTCAGAAACCAGGCTGAAACAGCACTGAAGCCAGACTTGTTTCAGGAAGGAGTCTGTTTTGAATTATGCTTCCTATTAGTAGTAGATTTAAAAATTAGGGACTATGAGTAAATCTGGAACTTAACAAGGCTTAAAATAGGCCTGGGTCACAAAATTTGATGACTCTGTGACAGGCTGGTCTTCACTGCAACAAGGAGGTCTTTAACTTAAAAAGTAAGTTGAAAAAGCCAGTGACTGGAGTATGGGAGATGGGAAATAATAAAGGTAAGTTATTTCTTCCATCTTATGTTCTGAAACGCAGAAACAGTTTACACAAATGGAAAACATATGGAATAAATTATCAGGAGAGTGATCTCAAAACAAAGACTACAAGAGAGTTCAAGTGACACATTTCTGGAACAGAAATGGATGGTGCCATAAAGTCAACACAAGAAAGTAGGATTATGATTAACCTGAAAAAGGGCAAGCAAATTAGGTTACAAGCCATTTGCCTATTCCTTATGGCAGCTTCCCAAGACTGCACATCTGAAATGTGTAATTTAACATAAGCCCAAAGAGAATTTCTTGCCAACTACAGAAAAATTAATCAAACATATTCTTGTACCAGATGAGTAGTAGGTATTTATACAAATAAAGAGGCATGATCTGTTTATACACATATGCACCCAGATGCCTGTGCATGTTTATTATAGTTGAATTGAAATTAGATAACCAACATAAAAACCATTACACAACATTGTACAGGTCAGTTAGTTCACTGCTTGAGTTTCAACCAGGCTGGCCATAAAGTCAGGTAATAAAGCTGCAGTGCTTTGAAAACACAGATGTATTTGAAATGAGTTGCTCCATGTGATTAAAAGAGATGTGAGAGGTCAGTAGAACAATATAATCTAACACCACGTCTACACTGCAGACCTCAGCGGGCACAGCTACACCAAGCAGAAGCAGGAAACTGTTATGACTGCTACAGCCATACTGCCAGCTGTGCCACAAGTGTTAACATAATTACATTTGTATAAAGCTGAAATTTCATAAAGGGAATTTCTTTTACTTAGTGTTTTTCCTATGCCAGTATGATATACAGGTGTGCTAACATAACCACAGCTCTAACACAAACATTTTCTGCAGCAATAACATATACAGCCAAAACCATCCAGGGCACAAAAACACATGCTTAGAGTTTACTTTGACTACTTCTACACTAAATATATTACATCACCAACGCGCTGCAAATACACACGACTAGGGATTTGTGGGAAAAACATACAAAAGCTGTCCCATAAGCAACACTCCAGCAAAGTTGGCCTTTCTAGCAGCCCAGCTGTGTTGCTTAGCAACAGCATCTCTTTTTGCCGCTGCCCACACACCTGTGCTAACAGACACCAATACGAACGGGCCTGTTCTCACTGCTTCAATGTTTTCAAATTCCATGGCTTGATTTTGCCAGCTACAACCATTGGGACATTGGCAGAGGCACGAGGCTGGGCTGTGATCTGCCATTCCTAACACAGGTAATGACAGAAAGCCGAGAGGAACAAGGTTGGCACCGAGATCCGAAAGAAGGACTGAAAGATGCCTGAAAGCAATTAAACCCCCCAAAGTACCGCCCTCCAAACACACCGACCCAGCCTCTCCCGCCCGGCGACGGGGGGGGGGGGGGGACGCCAGCACCTGGCTTAGTGGGCGGGACAATCAATGGGTCAATCAGAGACAAGTCTCGGGGACCCTTATCCAATAGCCAACTTTTCCTGCCCTTCGGGGAGGAACGCGCAGAGGGAGTCAGCGCTGAGCGCCACGTTTGGTGCTGGCGCGGGGGCGGGCCCGCGCGCTGCCCTCACGCAGGATGGCCGCCGGCAGCGGTCACGTGGGAGGCAGCGCCCTCACGGCGGCCTATAAACACGGAGCGGGGGGCGGAGGGGATGAAGCACACGCGCGGCGCTGAGGGGCCGGGGAGCGGGCCGGCGGGAAGCCCCGCCCAGCGGGAAGCCCCGCCCAGCACAGTCAAACCGCGCTCCTCGCCCCGAAGCACCGCCCCCGTGGCTGGAAACCACGCCCCGATGCTGATAAACTCCTCCCCCTCGCGGCTGGCGGCCGTGCCTCTGCGGCCGGGGGGCGTGGCCTCCGCTTCCTCCCCACCGGGACCGGGCCGGTCCGAGCCGTCGAGCCCCGCTCGCCGGGTGTCCCCGTCCGCTCCCGCCGCCCGCACCATGTCCGACGCTACCGGCGTCCCCGAGGACGTCTGCAGCCTCTTGGCAGGTGAGGGCAGGAGGGAGGGCTTCCTTCCCGGGGGGCGGGCGGCGGGGAGGCCGAGGGGGGCGGGCCGGTGGGGTTGTGACGGGGCCGGGGGAGCCGAGGCGTGCGGGGACGGCTGCCCCTGAAGCCGCGGCCCCGGCGGGCGCTGGTCGATCCCTTCCAGTGCACGGGTTCGGGGGTTCTCTCCCTCCCATCCCCCCAGTTCCTCCTCCCCGGCTACTTCCTCTCCCCGTGCCCGTTCGTGGGGAGCCGCAGCGCTCCGGCTCGCTTCCCTGCTGGGAGGAAGGAGCGGGCCGGGTCCCCCTCCCGGCCGGGCGCGATCGGGGGCTGCGGGCGCCCGGCCGGGGGGAGGTGTTCGGGGGCTCCCGGGCGTGTGACCCCCCCCAGCCATCCGGGGAAAGTCTCTGCTCTCGGGGTGTGCTGCCAGGGCCGACTGCCCGCATCGGCCGAAAAAAAGTAATGAACTTCCCCGCTGAACAGCTGAGGAGCGGACGAGAGTGTTGTTGAATTGCTGGGGTGTTGTATTATCAGTCAGATACCTCTGACCTTGAGTGTCCACGCTTTTAGCATGCGTTGGAGTGTAGGAATGGGATTATTTCTCACAGTGAAAGGTTATAGTGTTAGTACAGAATTCTGAGTATGGGTGGCTTCTTTTTACCTTCAAGAACTTTTTTTTTTTTTAAATTAAAATACATTGTATACTTAAAGGTTGTCTTTTCTCATATCTTTATCAAAAAGTTTGCTATCCTGAAACCATTTGAATTTCAGTGAGACTCTTTGGAGTCTCACTTCTATTTCTGCCACAGGAACTTGTGTAACTCTAACTTCATCATTCAAATTACCCATGCTTTTTGAAATCTTCCTTCTGAGGCCAAGCACTCAATTACATTGTTGTACACCTGCTGGAGTCTAGTGCAGCTCATCACCTTCACAGACTATTATTTTTTTTAACACTTTGATTGTAAGAGCTAATGTTTGAAACATTGCTCTCACCACATCTTGCCTTCTGCCAACTGTCTTGTTTTCTAAATGCACTTTCTAACTATGTTACTAGCTTATCATACCATCTGTAGTTAAAAGTTGCATGGAAGGCCAACAGAGAAAAAAAAGGAAAGCTTCTCATGATTTCATATAATGAAATACATTCTTAATAATTTAGAAAAAATAAATATAACCCTTATAGAGCCTTTTAAAATCTTGGTATTTTATGTGGCAATACTGAATTATGGAACTCACAGTCAGATTCAGAGCATATATGTTTATTTGTTGCTCGTTTCACTGAATGAAGCTCATCTTGAAACTCTTCAATGTTTTAAGTGCTTTTTTTTTTTTTTTTTTTTTTTTTTTGCGGGGAAGGTTGTGATACAGATGGGATCATTTGAGACCATGGTTGCTTTCTCAGTCATGGTACCTCATTTACACAACTTGTCCTTCCTTCCTTCTTGCCATCTTTACCTAGTCTGCCATGGAAAGAGAGACACAAAAGTTTGTATTTTGCAGTGAAACCAAGAGCACATATTTTTGCTCAAGAGTGTTGTGTATATGTACTTTCAGAGTCGCTATGGAGAGCAGCCTAAGTTATATACAGGTATCTAATGTTTGTACAGTATGTACAGCTTTAGCTTTTCTGGTTTCTTTTTGTGCTGTCTATAGAACTGAAGTTAAGAAGGCAATGGAATGATTTCCCAATGATCTTTAAATATTTGTTTTATTATTACTACTAGTAACTAGCAGTTTGCGACTTTTAATTGTTATGTTCAGTATGGTTATACAATGTTAAAATGAAATAATGTGCTTATTTTTGAAAAAGAAAATATGGCATTACTTTTTACAGTTTGTGTTAAACTCTCTTTTTGAAGCTTATCAGTCAAGTGCATGAAAGTTAGAAATGGGAGTAATCCAGGCTGTATAAGCAATTCTTTCATTGATATGTGTAGCATCTCACAATCTTTTATGTAGGCTTCTTTTTTTTTTTTTTTTTTTTTGCTCAAACTATTCCTGTAGTGAAGATGCATGGTAGTGGAGGAGGGAAGGGAGCTCTGTAATATCTTTACTATTCATCAAGAAACTGTTACACAATACAAAGACTACAGTTAGTAGATAGTTATTAGTTTCTGCATGCTCTTCTTTGAGGGTGCTTCTTAATGTGTCCCCGGGTGTCTACACTGGTTTTAATGTCTCATAGTTATTGATCCAGCACCTCTTTGAAATGAGGGAACGTTGTTTTCCCATTGGTAAAATTAGTGTAATAAACAAGATGTGATTGGAGTCGCAAAAAAAATAATCAATGGTGGAACAGAATTAGAATTCAAATTCACCTGCCTTCATGCTGTGCTGGTTTCTCCAGATAATGAGTTGGATGTCTATGTTTAGTGGCTATTACAAGTGCCAGGCACTACTTCATATCAGGTTCAGTTGAGAATGTGCAGCTAATAGGTAGCGACAAGCACTGTGTTTTAGTCTGATGTTCACGTAGCAGAGAGGCCCTCACAGGTGCAAAATCTCCTAATGCTGTCCTCTTCTCTTCTTCCTCCTTTTCTTGGCCTTTTTGCCTATGACTTCCAACTTCTGCAACAAGTGGAGGAATGATCATATGGATTTCCTTATCCCTGCTTACCCTTGATTGATGGTTGGAATATGTCCACCCACCATGCTGAACAAGTAGGGGTCCTACTGGAAAACGTACTAAGTGCTCCCGTAGTTAAACATGGCGATAATGGGAATAAACACACCAGGAGATGAATTCAAGTTGCACAGGAAATTTTCCGACTTGTGAGTGCTTTACTTTGAAGCTAAACAATATTATATCTTTAACACAAAAACAAATTCTGTCACACATGCTGGCAGGGTCATTATAGTTGCATATCAGTGGCGCTGAAATGTTCCAGGCAGAAGCACAGCCTGAGCTGAGGGCTAACTGCATTAGTAGGAAACAGGAGTAAGCTGTTTTTGTAAAGTTGAAGGGGAGAGGTCAGTGTGGCAATAGACTTATTGCAGAGGATTATTGGGATTGCACAATCCCATCCTGTCGTCTGACTTGAACAAGTGGTAAGAGGGAAACACTGGAGACGAAACAGGGTCCTCTGGTCATGAGTTGAAGTCCTGGTAGGAGGAGAAAGTAAGTTTGTTTCCGTTTTATCTCCTTCTTTACACCTCGGAGGTGTGTGGTAGTGTATGTAACTTCTTCATTCCCCGTCCATTTCCCTGCACTTACAGATGACGCTTGAGACAGTGGCATTTAGTGAAGGAAGCCCAGCCATGCTCTGCTTTTTCTTCTTTTGAAAAGGCATCCTCTGTTGTGTTTGTGATATTTTTGGTGTTTAGCAGAGTGGAATGTTACTCTTTTTTTGTCACCTCAAAATGTTGCTGGTTACATAGATTGTTGGACGCCTTCTCACATATATTTTTCATTATTAAGTTTTGGCTTGTTCATAGCCAAGAAGGAGTTTGAAGGCTGCTTCTTCTCCCAAACACATATTATTTCTTCTGTAATGTAGACCAGACTGGTTGCTTCAGTCATCTTGACTGGAAAAAAATTTCTTGAGTTATTTTTCAGTGACAAAGATTTAGTTGGAGGTAAACCCCCCCCCCCCCCCCCCCCCCCCCGCCCCCCCCCCCAGCTTTTGATGGTGTTATGATCATTACATATGTGTATCATCTATATTTTTTTTCCCCTGTTCATGACACCTGTGACTGTAGTATGGACACTATTGCTTTGTCTTTTGTTCAATTTTCTTTTTACGCTTGGCAGTATTTCTTGTTTGAATCTTTTGTATTTGTATTTTAATAATTACAAGTACTTTCACTGTGAAAATAAGATAAAATTTTCTCTAGTTTATATGGAACCTTTTATCCAATCCTAATACCATTTTCCTTTTTCTATGAAGAAAACCCCAAACCTAAATAGAAATCAATGTTCTTGCCCTAAAGATCATTTCTACCCAGATGTTATTCAGTTTGTTTAAATGCTTAGTTATATTGTCCAAATCACCTTTTTCTGTGTGATTCTTCTTATTTTTTTCCTTCAAATAAATACTGTTTACCTACTTGTTTAGTTGTCTTGGAAATAGCTTGCAGAAAAGGGCAAGGCAAGAAAACGACAAGACATTGGATCCAGTGCATGAGTTGCTTACCTTTTATTTTTGAACTACACTGCTTATATTTACCCCAATCCCAAAAAACCCCAAACTGTCCATTTTTCATTTTCCATGTCAGCTGTTCTTGGACTTGCTCCTTACATGCTGTCGTAGAAAAAGCCTTCTGGGCTACAGTGTGGCTCTTCTTTATTGATTGGTTCAAATTTAAAAGCACACTGTTGTTTACTCTTTTTTAAAAGTATAATTTCCATGTTTCCAAGGCTTTAGCAAATGTCAGTTCTTGCTGAAGAATCCATGTGTACAAGATAAACCAGGGTGATTACTGTAGACATCTTTTAAGTAGACATGTATTTACAGCTTTGGTAGTATGCATGTGTTTCAATAGTAATGGACTAAGATTAGAAACAGTGAGGTGAAAGAAATGCACAGAGGGATTCCTGGTAAGAAATAACCTCCAGTGATTTGAAACATAGTTCAATTGTCTCTGCCATAAATTTGGGAATAAGTGTCATATATGGGTGATAAAAATGGCATAGGCTATTTTTTATATACTCATTATTCACTTAGTTTGTCTTTTTCAATTAACATGGAGTCTATCTTTCTCATCTGACTGGGTTTACGTTTCTTTCATAATCATATGTCAACAAACCACAATAGACACAGCATAATGTGGCACACAGTGTAAATCTTTAGGTTAATCCTTAACATTTTTTATTATAGTTCATTTGGAATCACTTTGTAACTTGATCATGATTTGTGCTGGTGTGGTTTTTTCATTATATACTTAATATGTTACAGCTTCATCTTTTCTCACCTCTTTAATGTAGAGAGAGGATGCTCAACTACTCATCCAATGAGATTAGAGATATATCGATACAGCTATACATATATATATAGTCCTTGATTATAATTTTTCTTTTTTAATCTTTTAAAAGAGATGCCTTATCGATTTGCTTCATTTGAGGAGTCTTAGCAGTTTGTGTATGCTTCTGCTTTTAAAATCACTAATAAAGCTGTTGAGCGTCAATATTTTTCATGATACTTGCTTTGTATGTGTCAACGCAGCAACATAACCTTGCTTCTGGGGATTTAAGGTACAGCAGTTTTTAAAGGCAGTCCTTTCCAGGACTTTGCACTAAAAGGAATCTCACCTTCTTGTTAGGCTGGATAAATGTGGTATTTTCAGACATCTTGAAGTTCAGTCACTTTTATTTTACATCATGTGTTCTGTTTCTGATTAAGTGTGTATATATATATATATTTAAAAGGCAATTTAGCAAACTCTGGAGAGAGACTTTAAAACATAGTTGTGAAGTCAGGGGAGAGCAAAAGCAAAGTCCTTAAATATTTCTTTAAGAGAACGGGCAGTGACAGATATTGCTTGATAGTTTGTCTTCAGGCTTGTTCCCTATTAATGAATCGCATGAATACTTTGAAATCAAATTAATTAATTGCTTTCTGATGCCAGCCTGTGTAAAGCTGAAAGATACATGACAGTCTGTTTAATATTGGTCACCTTTGGACAGTATGTGTGTAATAAATGTGCCTAACTTGCAGCTATCTCCCCAAATTCTCTGGCTGGCAGCCGGCTGCTGGCTCACTTGGTCCTTGAGGCGGAGGAGAGAAAAGGCCGGTGGCTGCAGGAGTTGCTCTGCTGAGTTGCTGTTGCCTTCTTGCGCGAGTGGGAGTACAGCTGCAAGGTCATCCATCCCCTGCGAGTGTCCCTGGTCACAGGATGGATGTGCCCAGCCTCCAAACCAGCCTGCCTTCTCCTTGGGCTGTGGGCCCTGCCGTGTGCGTGGAAATGCTCCTATCTCATTGCCGCTTCCCGATTCTTGTCATTTGAACGGTGTCAACTCATCAGTTGATGTGTCCGTGATGGAGTGATTAAATTCTTGATAATGTGATTGGATAACATTTTGGTTATCTGCTGGAGGAGGGGGGAAAGAAAGACCCAGCACATAGTCTTTGAGTGCCTCTGTGGGAATCTGCTTGGCCCACCCTGACAAAAAATTGAGTTCTGTCCTAATTATGTTTGTAAAGTGTGGCTTACGTTTACAATATTAAATCCTGTAAACAGCAAATGTGATATGATTTGTTGTGCTTAGCACTCTTTAACACAGCACTTGCTTTGGGCTAGAAATTTACAATGTTCTTGAAAAATTCCATCTGTGTGGTTTCAGCCTTCATTAAAGAAAATAGCTCCAAAGACTTTAAAACAATTAAAATTTTGCAGTGTTGTCTGTTTATAATAATTGAAGTAAAGAGAACCATAAACTGTTTTAACAATGAAATGTGAAATAAATCTTAGCTTTTCTCCTTGTAAGAGGACTGTAGATGAAAATGAAATTAAAATTGCATTTAGCTTTTGACTATTCTGTGAATTGGCACTGAAGTTTTGAGATGTATGAGCTGGTTGAAGTGGACAGAGCTAGACTTAGGTGTGACTTTCCTTTTTGGTCAGTTTGTAATCTGTATTGGCAGAGCAGTTTGTGAGTGAATTGTCTCAATTGGATCTTTCAGTTTGGTAGCTTTTGTTCATTCCTGCAGGCAAATAATTTCTCTGGGGTATGGTGCAAGCAAATTTAACATCAGGAGCTTTAAGAAACAGAGCAACAAGTATGGGTATTTAAGCTATCAAGCAGTCTATCAAGCTTAAGAAAAGAGGTTTTAAGTAGGTTTCCACTGTATATTTTTATTTGTTTTGGTTTTGTTTATTTGTTTTAGACTTTTTTTTTTGTATTTTCATGTTTTCAGTGGGAACAGCTGAATGTCTTCAATGTGTGATCCTAAATAGCTGCTCAGTTCATTAGGAAAAATTTATGGGAATATGTAATTTTTTTTTTTTTTTTTTTGCTCTGAGGTAACTAATTAAAGTACTTTTGGACCAGAAATCTGTTCAAAGAGGTTTTCTTTTTGGATTTTATCTTCTATTCCTTCTAAAATTTCTTGATGGATCAGCTGCTGCTGAAGCATGAAACAGGTCTGCACTGAAGTGCTCATGACCAGTAGTTTTGTTTTCTGAGTAGCATCAAACTAATATGGGAGAGACCAAGTTGTGGATCCTCCTGGAGAGGGGAGAGAAGTAAATGACTAGAATAGTAGTGAGAAATGGGTAAATTTTGCTGCTTCTCTTTGAAGTTTGCTGTATGAAATTTAGATCTGCCATACTGAAGTCCCAAGTTCTGTTCTAATTCTTACATAAATCACTTTGTGGAAGGCCAGAGAAATTACAGGAACATCTCCGTATGTTAAGGCAGTCCATATTCCTCCACAATGTGAAAGTACAGGAGGTGATGATCATAACTTAGGTAACTTGCTGGCTTCTTGTCCAGAGAAGCTTAGGATGTTACCCATCTTGTGCATCTGGTACGTCCTGCATGGATTTACAACAGTAGATTAGAACAAGTTATATAACATACTGTGTAATTGTGAGTAGATTAAAAAAAAATTTATGATACAGTAAAATGTAATTTTCAAGTAAACTGCTTCTTTAGCATCATGTGTATGTCAGGTCTGTCTCCATATTTTGGGGTTGTGATGAATCAAGCCATATGGTATCTCTGGACATATGGAAGTAATAGAGTTAGTGTTCCATGATGAAAGCAGTGCACCCTGACTGTGGGTACACCGAAGCTCAGAGGACTTGTTTCACATACTCATGTGAGAGGGAAGCCATCCCAGGGATGTCTTCTGTAACTGCTGCTGTTTAGAAATGACAGTCTTGTATATGCTTGCTCTCTTTCTGCCTTTCTCCTCCTACTCTACTTATACTGAGAGTAAATGGAGCATCTACTTCTGCCCTGTCCTTCTGTGGTTGAAAATTCTTTATTATTTCTGCTTTTAAAGTCCAAGGTTTTCTGGAAAACAACAAAATCTGTCAGCAATAGAGTTAGTCCTCAAATTTTTGTATCCAGTGTATTTAAAGCCAGAAGAGGTAATGCTTTTTTAATAATAATCCACTTTATTTCTCTTCCCCACATACTCCTTAATTGTGTTATTTTAACATTTGTATTTGCATAAACTTTGTCAGTCAGAATCTGAGATGGCAGAATTCTCACCTGGGTTGAGCTTTTCCAAGAAGTAAAGAATCCCACTGAGCTTAAATGAAGACTTCTGAATCCAAGATTTGTGATTAATTAGTGTCCAAAGGTTACTATGCAAATATTGCTCCTGATTTATAAATGTGACTCATTCCTCTAAAGTTTTGCATATTGGTGCCTAAGTAGAACTTTGAAGCTGCTATCTAATTTTAAAGATAAATATATAAAAGTATGTAAAAATAAATATTTAATTAGGCATTCCATCTCCAAGTGAAAGCTTGTTTTGTACTGGAAAATCCTGTTATGTTTCATTGAGAGAAAAACTGGCAATTTGTTTTGAACTGTTTTGATTTTTGCTCTGAATAGTAAAAGTATCAGTTTCTGACCTTAGTTTTGTAGTTGGTCAAATCATTGGGTTCTGTGGGTTCTCATCTGCCAGCTTGATTGGCAATTCCAATCACTGGAATTTATGAAGATGTGTACTTTTTCTGTGGGTTTGGAAAAATCCTTGTAGGCATTCTTGGTGTACAGCATAGAGGCTGTTGGGGGTATGTCTGGGGGATTCATTAATACCTGTTAAGTGCCTTTCCTTCTGTCCTTTTAAAGAAGGAATGCCGCAGAACTGAGTGAAGGTCTCTCCCATACAGGATTGCTTTGGAAAATGTAATGGGGAAGATTGTCCTATGGAGAGAGGAGGATCAATATTATTCTTCAGAACTCTAAAATACTGTAAAAAAGGAATATTTTTGCCATGCTCTGTGAGGACAATAATCTAAACATCTAAATAATAATCTAGTTAATTATTTGTAAATAAGAACATTTTTGTAATAACTGTGCTAGTTTGTAAAGGGTAACTTTTGACTTGTCTCTTGCAGCCTGTAATACAAAGGGTGATATGTTTCTGTTTTATAAAGAAAAAAGCAGGCAATTAAGTTTTTAATTTAGGAAATCTGCAGTAAACTTCCATGTAAAGTTTTGCAGGTAGACCATTGTGTACTTAATTGGCTGTTATTTATGTTTCTGTACTAAAATGTAATGTCTCATCTGATTGGAAAAGTTAGAGGATTAAAATAGTACTATCCATATGCATTTGCATCTATACAGAAGGGGCCAAGGTGTATATATGTGTCTCTCTATGTGTGTCTGTGGGGTGGGCAGGCATCTTATTCAATGAGCAATCGTTGCCTGTACAGGCATATTTATTATTTATTTATTATTATTTTTTGGTTGTATTTCTCCTTTTCTGTTTTTGGGATAATTGTATGTTGATTGGTAGCTATAAGAAACTTTTAGTGTTGCTTTTTGCCATTGTTTTGTTAACAAACATACTACTGGGGGAGTTACATTCCCACAAGTTCAATACACTGCATACCTATGAAATGGATATTTGCTATATTAAAAGAACTCTGGTAACTTTATGGAATGCTTTTATTTTTACATGACTATATAAAAGCATCATCTGAGTAAAAATTAAAACTTAACAGTGCGGGCTAGAGCCTTAGTTTGTGATTCTACAAGTGCAGGTGGGCTTAATTTAAAGTACACAGTTGAGCTTGACTCCTTTGATGTGGTTATTGTGCCTACATAACTGTTTTCAGGATTGCTGTGGATATGAATCTTTAGTCAATCAGTGATTTCAGAGACATTGTGAGAACACTTGAAAATACTATAACCACTAAGTGAGCTATATTAGTATCTGGGTAAGTGTTACTGCTGAAATAATAAATTACACAACCATCTTTGGAACTTGAACTTCTGAAATAACATGGCAGTAATATATGCATAAAGGCTATTTCCATGTTTTAGCTTTGTCTTTTACTTTAGCTGATGGAAAGTAATTGTTATAGAACTGCAATTTATTAGGACTTACGTAGCATAATTAAGTGAGCAAGAATCAAATGTCACCATAGGATTTGCTGTGCTAAGCATAAGTAGATAGAGAACAAATGTATCCCATTTAGAATCTGAAATGTCTGTTAACTATGCTGTGAGTAGGGCAGAAAATAATTTTCATAGTTTTTCACAGTAGTATCAGGACAAACTCATCACAGCAGTATTTTGTCTTTTTTTGAGGTGTATTTATTTTTCTTCTTTATTTAGATATTGAAACATTTGTTTCCCAAACACTGAAAGGTGAAAATCTGTCCAAGAAAGCAAAAGAAAGAAGGGAAGTTCTTCTTAAGCAGATAAAGGACATTAAGGCAAGGTAAGCGAACTTCATGGCTTTAATATGTTATAGTCACTTACTGATAACTTAGTTTTTTGCAATTTTTTAATAACATTAACCATATTAACAATTAAAATTGTTAGGTCCTGATTTTTAAAAAAAATCTGTATGAGTTCAAGTCTTCTCAAGACTGCTACACTTCAGTAAGAAATGGGATCAGAATGATTTATCCCATTTGAATTGCTTAATATTCTGAAATCTGATTGTAAGCTAGTTGGGCAGGGCTTGCCTTCACCTCTGCTTTGGTAAGATTCATTAAAATATGAGAAATACAATGTATTGAGTATATGAATGAGCTTCCTATCACCATACTCAGCTGGTGTAAGACAGCATAATTCAATGCTGCTGACTTTGCTATGTAATCTGTTGTTTAGCTCGATAATGGAAAACTGAAACATAACTGAAAATTATTTATAAGTCATAAGTTTGTTTAAGCAAACTGCTATGACAGACAAAGCAGAGGGCTGTGGGTGTTTTTGTTTTAATATCAAGAATGGTTTGAGAGAGTTCTATAGTGTGTTAATTTCAGTCAGCAACTCAGCTAAAGAGATTTAGTGGTACTTTCATTTGCACTACAGACTTTTCTTTGACAAATCTCTTTACTTACAAGTCTTATCAATTAGTTTATAGCCTGCTGCTCTTTTCACGTTGTTTTCACAGTGTTTTTCTAGTGATCACTCCTGTGTGATCTCTCCTAAGCATTCCATTGATGGCATGTTTCTGCCCCTGTAGCAACTTGTTTATAATTTCAAGGACAGCACAATCATCTGGTGAGAGCGCTAACTGGAGGGAGACATGAGATATGTCCCAAAATCTTGTATTTAAAGTTTTGTGTTCCTTTCATTCAGGCTGTAAACACTTAGAAAACTAGCTCTCCCTCATACTCTCCTTTAAGAAAGTAATATATTTTTTCCCCTTTCCTGTGTTTTCCATTCTGGGTTACTGAGTTAACTGTGACTGTACAGATGACTGGCAGATACACTGCTACTGACTTTTTTCTTAACCGACTGATGCTTTTTTGGATGTGGAAATACCAAAAGGAGAGCACTTGCATTTATGAGCATATTGACGCTGAATCTTTTGCTATTCATTTATGTGACCCCATGGTTTCACATCTTATTTTAATTTCTAATGCCTTCCTCATTTCCTGTAATATTATTCACTATTAACAATGTTTTGCTTTTCATGCGGGCTACAAAATACAGGCGTGTTGTAGTCTTCTTTGATTTTAACATCCCACATGTTGGGCTGTGTCTATTACTGCCACTTGCTACACTGGATTTCTTAGATCTGGCCTTTTATCTCTGTTTGCATTTCTCCATTTCTTATCTCTAGACCATTCCTTTCTCTGCTGCTCCTTTCTTTCCAGCATCTCCTTATTGACTAACCTGATACCCTTACTACTGCTTATTGTTCCTAAAGATGATCTTGGCAGCTGCATTTTATTTGCCAGTTAGTTCATACCCCCATGAATGCTTCTTGAATGCCATTCTACATAACTCCGTCCTGATAATTTTTCTGAACTATCAAATTGCGTCCTATTTTGTTTCTTAAATATCAAGATTTATCTCTGAAGAAACGGTATATAAAAGTATGTTTTCCCTCTGGGATGAAAAGTTTTTTTTTTTTTTTTTTTGTTTGTTTTGTTTTCTAGGCGTTATATAAGTTGAGATCTCCTTATTTGAATTTTTATTTAGGCATGTGTTAACTTTTATCTTTCTGGTTAATTATTCATACATTTTCATTTGGATTTCTGCAAATTTAGCTATATATAGCTATACCCACTATTTCTGATTTTTTTTTTTTTCCTTTTCCTATTGAACTACTACTGGTTTATTTCAAAATATGCTTAATGGTTTTACTTGTGCACAAAACTTTTTGAAATTTGTTAACATTTAGAAGGTTTAGTAAAATTAAAGATTTTGCTTTTGTGTGTTTTTATACTTTAAGATATCTGAGCAGCAGAAGTATGTCCCTAGAAAAGGCTGCTCAGTCTGGATTTGGCTTTGTTCAAGTCTTCCTTGAAGTGACTGGGGATTCTCTCAGCTGTAAAGGCAAAAGGAAAACTCAGTAAATACTTCAAGCCAAAGATAAACACCTCAGAATTTTCAAGGAAAACTAGCAGCGCTGAGTTCCGACCACAAAACTTGCTGAAAACTGGTTGATGTTCTGTGCCGTGGGTTCGCAAGTGTGCGTTGCTTTATGATGTTTCCTCTTGTTCTTTTCCCGCAGTTATCCTGAGGAATTCCCGGAGGAAGGTGAGTCCCGCGCCCTTTTCCCCGCCGTCCCCTCCGCGGTGCTCTCCCGCCGCCGCGGCAGCCCGAGGCCGAGGGGACTGGCGCCCCCTGCTGCGGCTGGCGGGGAACAGCGGCCCGAGCGCCCGGGGGAGCGCACGTCCGCCGCGGCTGCCGGCAGCGAGCGCAGCACGGAGCGCGCTGGAAACGTAGCTCCGGATTTAATATATAACGGGGCTCGTTACGGAGCTTATTTATAATAAATTTAGTATAAATGGAGCTTTATTAGCCAGAGTTTCGCAGCCTTGCGAAAGATCATGCGACGTGGGTTTATTTTTTCCAGAGGAAGCGTATGCGAAGTAGCCTGCTTAGGAGATAAAATTTTAGCAGGAATTACTTATTTCAGCTTTTTTTTTTTTTTTTTTTTTTTTTTTTTTTTCCTTAACGTTGCAAAAGTCTTCAATTCCATAGTGATGTTTCTTTAACCTTTTAATAGGATCATCTCATGGCAATATGATATTGGCTTTCGATCCACACTGAATGAATGTTTTCATAGTGCAGTGGGAGCTCAGACCTTTAGCTGGAGAGGAGATGATTTAGTGTGCGAGTAATGAAAACTGAAGTGTGGGTTATCTATTGTCTTCTAGTGGAGTTTAAACAAAGCTGCAGAGTTCAATTTAGAGAAGACTGAAGGGTTTGTTGCTACAGTGTTCTGTTCTGTAACTAAACCTGGAAGGGCTCTTATTTCCATGATGCTAATTCTTGAGGTCATGACCTATAGCCTGTGGATGCTGGTATGAGGGTCACAGTGCGAGGTCAAAAAAGCCTATGCAAAGCTTCACTTTTTGCAGTGGTTGAAGAGCTGTCTGTTTCTGGACAAGGAGGTTCAAATGTGTAGGCTGCAGTGTGCCTCCTGAGAAAGTGAAAATATGTAAGTTATATTAGGCAAGTAATGTTGTAACAAGGCACAACATGTTCATACATTTCTTATGCCTGTTTAAATCAAGTTATGCAGCCATTACAGTTCAACTGAAAGGGACAGTGCAACTTGAAACTTCCGAAAGATTCAAAATTGCCAAGATTTTGTAAACTCCAAATATGTGATTGTTTAAAAATTGTATTACAATAACTTGCTATTTTTTTATATTGCACCTCAGCACTGTTACAGAAGATAAAATGTAGTTTTCCTCTTCTCTTCACTGTCCAACACAACTGAGTGTGGGAAAGTAAAATGTTATTTTATTAAGAAAATTACTAACGTGAAATTAGGCAGAGTGGTTGTTTCATTGCGAACCTAACTTACTTTGGAAGAGCATGTTTTTTGAAGATTTAATAACTTCCTGAGGCACTGACTCCATAATAAGCATGAAAGTTGCCTACAAAAGGCAGAGTTTGCATTTATTGCTTTGTGTAATTTGAAGGTCAAGAAAATTCTAGTCTCTTTACTTTCTTAATTGGTAATTTGATTCAGAATTTCTTTTCCAGTTCAACAAATTATTAACAAAAACGAGATTTCATTATCTCTAGCAAAATGGATGATTTGATTTGTATAGTCTGTAATTATTACTGCATAACTTGCTGTGATTTCTGTGAAAATTATATTCAGTCTTATTCTTTTTATTAGCATGATTTGATTCTTGAGAAGGGTATATTGCCTTTTAAAAAATTCTCATGCTATATCTCTGGTTCAGATCGTAGAACTGTGTATAAATGCTGAGGCTTGTGGATGCTGACACCTTAGTTTTCAGTATTTTTCAATAAAATGAAAGTTATACCATTGTTTTCTGCAAGCAAGGATACATTTCTCCAAATTAATGGGCATTTTCTGTATGCAGAGGTATAAAAAAATTCCAAGAAAAAGGAGCATCCACTTACTTGGAAATTATTTGAAGGAATGTGATTCAGTGGTATGAATGGTTGGTATAATTTCCAGAGTTCAAGAAGTGTGTGCTAAACTTTATTTGGTTGTGTCATTCTTACTTTAGGACTGTACAAATTAGGCGTGACTTTTGTAGGTGTAGAACAAAGGACTCACATGGAGATAAGCAGTCAGATTCTTGGCCAGCTCCTAGTGTAACAAAACAGTGACAGCAGTTGAGGGAGGTCAACTTTTCTACCTGTTCTCATACCTCTGTGCCCACCTAGACATCTGAAAAATGGAAAATTTGGAAAGTATTGAAAACTCAGAAGAGGGTGATGGTTAGTTCCACTCCCTCCAGAGAAAGAAGTATCTCAACATACAAGGTGAAAAAAGGATAATATTTTAAAGGAAAAAAAGGAGGGGTGGGAACAGAAATGTGGAAACTACACTGAAACATACTAGGAAGAATAAAAACTACTGTGTGTATTTAAACTCCATATTTACTGTTCTTGGTTTTGCAGTAGGAGTCACTCCATTTTTAAAATGTAAATTAAATAATCTCTGTTCTAGCTGAAGGAGAAGGTGAAAAATGGTGCATACTGTCATGGTATGTTATCATGATATAGTAGTTATACTACATCAGCTGTTTCCAAGAATCTTGTGAGTTGTGACCTGTCATCCTTTCAGAGGCATCCAGAAGTGTTTTTGGAGGCTAAAAGAAGTGGACTAACGCTTTCAAAATTCTTCTATTTCCTGTAGGACATAATGAAATTATACTTGACTCTGCTCTCTCAAACAGCAGTTCCTTCAGCTTGGGAGTTGTTCCACAAGGATGTGTTGTGGGCATACTTTCCACTCTGCTCTCTTTCATCACTGAATGTTTCTGAAGTCCCACTGACTTTGCACATAGTGACTAGCTAGTTTGACTAAGCTATTTGTAAACTCTTGTTTTTTGGGCTTTGGCCAATAGCATACAGAATCCTGCCTATCCATATGGATAAAGCAAGGAGGTTTGAAAGAGTAATAATAAAAAAATAATTGAAGAGCATGCATGCAAGTAGAACCAGGCTCCTTAAAACTATAATCACCCATGTGTGTCTCTCATAAAGTGCACACATATTTCTTTGCAACCAGACTGATGAATTTGAGGACTTTCTTGAATACTCCTAGAAAGAAGCCTTCTGATGTTGTCTGTCAGGTCAGTAAATACTCTGACAAAGGCATCTTTTGTGTTTATATAGACTGAAAAAAAATATGAAGCTTTTTAGGAGAAGGGGGTACACGTGCACGTGAAAGACACAAAATTAATTGTATGGGAAAATATTCAATTCTCATGTGTTATGTGTTACCTGATTTAACACTGACTTACAGTTAAGTGTGTTGTTAATTTATGGATAAAGAAAGTCCATATTGTTCTTATGACCAAAAATATACAGTTATATTTATATCAAACCCGCTGGTCTTTCATCAGATTTTATTTTTTAAGTTATTAGACATTTATTGTACCTATTTTATTCTTAAATTGAAGAACTCTGTGGAAAAGTCTCTCTCTTAGACACTGCTGCCTTTTTTTTTTCTTTTAATTTGAAATATTTGACTACTTATGTAAGTAGTTTAAGCAAAACTAAAAAGGTATAGTCACACTCAGTGACCTGTTTAGATCTTGGAATGCAGAAGAAACTTGAAAACAAAGGTAATTAATTTGCATACAAATAGGATTCATTTTTTATAAGACTAATATTCCACTAAAGATATAGAAGTCTGAACTTTGTCAAAGATTCTGACTTAATACAGTTTTTGGCATTTGTCTGTTTTGAGATTAATTGAATCAATACTGTGACTGCCAAAATGTTTAGTTAAAAGAACCTTGTTTTCAATTTATGCTAAAAATAGTGCTAAAGTTGGCAGAAGCACCGTAAGCTCTAGAAACTGTATTTGTGTTTGAAGTTCACTTGCCATCTGCTCTGTGCATTTATTTTAGTATAATATATATTTTTAGTAACTTTTCACAAAATATTTTGGCTCAATGTTGAAAGTGAGACACCAAAGGTACTAGCCAGATCGAGTCATACTATGGGAATTTTCAGAACCCGTTCCCCATAAAGCACTCATTGCACCTTGTATCTGATCTGCAGCACTAAATTATGCAGAAAAGTATGACATGACATTTTCTAACTAGCATTTTTCACTCTGATAAAAACTGACGATGGTCCACTTTTGTTTTTATTTCACTGTAACATAGTAGAGGGTAAATCCGTATCTCTAGAGCATTGGTGTTATTCACTATGTAATTATTGGGAGCGCCTGTAGGAAACCTTTAGATGACTCAGATGCTTCTAGCTCTTGGCAGAGCAGAGTGTGTCTGGAGCCTGAGACCTCTGCTTCCTGGAAATAGTCAAGCTGTTAGAGTAACACTATATGCAAAGGATTTGTGTTTTTTATTTTTTTTTCTTTTCTGTTTTTGTACAGAGTTCATATGTTCTTTTTATTTTTTTCCCCCCCTCTGTACAGTCTTTTTCAGGAAATGGCAGCAAGAGAAGTCTCTTTGCACTTGAGAAAGAAATCAGTATCTTGGAGTCACCAAAGCTGCATGTGCACATGAGTTCTATATTTTAACACACTTGAACTTTTTAGTTAAGAGCATAAATACATTATTAGTATTTAACCATAAACGGGAAAGAAATGACTTAGTTGTTACCCAGTTCCTTGAGGATCATCCTGACGTATTTCTGGGGAGATCATCGAATGCATTAAAAATGTGCCAAATACCACTCTGTCCCAGAAGTCTGAGGCGTTTCACTGTAGGCAAGTCACCGTTATCCCTTTCAGCTACATACAGCTGTTATCTGTGAAGTGTCCATGCCAATAGCAATTTCAAGTAACATGAGATACATCCACCAGTGCAGCACAAAATGGTTTTCTCCTGATATCCATCATAAGAACAAGAGGCAACTTAGCAAGCAAAAGCTGCAGTTGCTTTTCTTGCTTGAAGCTTATTTGCTTGCAAACTTAGTGTTCTTTCAGTATTGTTTTAAGAAGTAGTTGCTAAAGAGTTTCTACTTGACCTTTACAAAACAAGCCATTAAAAATCATGTTAATAGGGGACTTCAGGAATGAGTGTGTTGGAGCAGACTGCATGGCAAAGCATGCATTGAAAAATTGATTGTCAGGAGAATCCAGCCTTGTAGGGTCACTGGTGAATTGGGTCAGTAACACCTTAAAAATGCAGGATGCCTCTATCAGGGGGCTAAAGTATAGCAGCTTTGTCTACTTGTTCTTACGAAAAACTGTATAATGAGAACCTTGCTTGGTCTCCTTGATGGCTTCATCCAGTCCTTTGTTTTGTGGGTTCTTACTGCAGTAGAGATTGGACCGGAGGAACTGATTTCGACCTGCTGTAACTTGGGACCTTCTGAAATGGCAAGAAGCAGGGTGATTTGACCTACATGTCTTTTTATTTTCCTGAGTTGTTTTATTTCTCTTATACTTGAGTAGTTTTAATGCATCATGCTGTCTAGACATTTTTAGAAATAAATTGAAAGTGTTTAGTTATCTGAGGATGTGAGTTAGCAAGTCTCTTTTAGAGGCATTGGCTGAAACATCTTGCTTGCTAATTTTTAGAGTAAGTGGTGGAAGCAGTGTCTTTAATGCTTAGGATTTCTTTATTATAATCTCAGTGTTTTAGAAGAAAATGAATTATTGGGGGAGGGGGGAAGTCTGGATTTTTTTAAAACTGAATCCTTACAATGTAATATGGTTCTATTCATTATATTGAGCTTTTACCAACTACATTTGTTGGAAGCCTTCAGAACAAGGGGTAGGAACTGAAGTACAGCCCTTGTTTCAATGAAGAGAGTTTGTTTTATGCTGCATTCCTAATGTGGTAAACTTACCCTTTGGTATGCATTATTTCCTGAATCAATAAATAAGCTGTAATGGAAAAGGCAGCATTTAATAAGGAATGACATTGTATGTTTTTTTTTTTTTTAACAGACATCATAAAATATTGATTCTGCTATCAAACCTGTAGGAGATTAGTTTAAGTTGCAGAAACTGGAGAATAGGGTCAGTTCATGTACATATTTCTGTTACAGTGACTGTTAAATATCTACCTTTAATCTGTTTTCCCCCAACTTCCAGATAAATCATGTTATTGTGGAAAAACAAGAAACTGTATTAATGAGCATCAACTCCATAATCACACTTGTGGCTTCATAACAGGGACACATTCATGTAATTTTTTTAGGCAATAACTTTTCTTTCTTTTGCAAAGAAGTATTTTTAAACTGGTCATTAATTTTATGACCATAGAAATGAGATGCAAAATTTATGCTGTTGTCATTGGCATGGGTTCAAGGCACTACTGACATTATGTGTGATTGTAATGGAATGGCTGCCAGCTAATGAGTCTATAGACATTTTGTTTGAGCATGCTTTGCTTTTAGATGTTTGATTAGGCAGCAATGCTTTCAATTATGCCTGCAAATTGTATTGAATACATTTACCTGATGCCCATTGTTGCTTTGTAGTTCGGTTTTCTATTACATAAGTGCAAGTTGAATGCTTTTCTTTAATTTATTGATGCTTTTTGGGTGTATTTTTAGATACTTGGCACCTGAAGAGAATAGTGGTTTGTGCTACTCAACACTGACTCCTCTGACTGTTCAAGGAGTAACACATGGAGCTTTAAATGCAATTCTGACTGCTCTTACTCCGTGGGTGGAGTATAAACTTCAATGCAACACATTGATGGAGGAGCATGTAAAGTGGAGAAAGGGCAGAGATTGCTCTGAGTGGGAATGTAGGGGACAGCACAGGATCAACAGGAAGCCTCTTTGTAAGCTGTCAGGAGCAATATGTTTATATATTAACAGCACACAGTCCTAAGATATCTTTTAACCCTGACAGAACTAGGAGGCAGAAACCCCAAGGTTGATACCAGAAAGTAGTCCTTCTTTTATACCAGTACATAAACACATTGTGAAATGTTGCTTGTTAAAACTCCAGAGCACGATGAGTCAGCTCTCCTATTGAAATGCCTGCAGTTCTTCTGTACAAATTAGATTATTTAGGAATTGTATTTTTCAGTGTATAATATAAATGATGAAAACTATTATTTATTTGCTACTATTTTTCTTTACTCTAAAATAAAAAATGGAGGATTTTTTTAAAGTGCAGGTAGCTTGTATATCTATCCAGAGTCTGCCACCTATTCCCCACATTTTTCATGTAAAGTGTGGGTACTTAAATGTAGTATTGTATGACATAGGATTTATGTATTGGTTCTGAGTGTCATTCTCAGTGAGGGCTTTTTTTCATGGAAGTCTTCAAGCCTTCTTTAGGACTTAACATCTAGAGAAAGCTTTGAAAAATGTAAAGCACCGAGTGTGTGATTTTTTTTCTTCATAATACTCTCAACTCTTTTTGGTTGTTTTGTTTTTAAGAGCATTTTGAATTTGGGTATTCTAGATGTAAAACAGAAACTGGTTTTATTATGAATCTACATGCAGTGTTGCCATGGTTTTTGTTGTTTCAAATACAGTATATAACTGTGTCATGATTTTCATGCCAGATGGCCACTAAAGCCCATGTAGTCCCTCACTCATTTGCCCTCACTGGGATAGAGAAGGTAATCAGAAGGGTACAAGTAATAAAACTCATGGGTTGATGGTTGTGAAGCTGGTGTAACAGGTAAAGCAAAAACTGTACGCACAAGAAAGATATAACAAGGAATTCATTCATCACTTGCCCTGGGTAGGCAGGTGTTCAGCCATTTCCAGGAGAGCAGGACTTCATCATAAGTAACAGTGACTTAGAAAGACAAACATCATCACTATAAATGTCCCCTACTTCCTTCTTTTTCTGCCAGCTTTATATGCTGAGCATGGCATCATATGGTGTGGAGTATCCTCTTGGTCAGCTGGGGTCAGCTGTCCTGGCTGTGTCCCCTCACAACTTCTTGTGCACCCCAGCCCACTCACTGGTGTGGTGGTGGGAGAAGAGGAAGAGGTCTTGACTCTGTAAGCACTGCTCAGCAATAACTAAAACATGCCTGTTTTATCAACACTGCTTTTAGCACAAATCCAAAACAGAGCCTGATGCCAGCTACTGTGAAAAAAATTAACTCTACCCAAGCCAAACCAGCACAATCTGGGATAGGTATATGGTATGCCCTAAATGTGTATATATGTACTAAAAAGTCCATTGTTCCTAGGTCATCTGGCCTTTATATTTCATTTCTTTATATGAAAGTAAAGCACAAATGTTTACTGAATTTGAAATCCTAAGTGTAATTGGAAAATGGTAGTATGATGACTTATTGGAAGAGCAAGGTAACAGTGCAGGCATGCTGACTTACAGAAGAGATTGTGTTGCTGAGTGGGACAAAATCCTCTGGAGATGTTCCTTCTACATGTATACTCACCTACTTGTCATCCACAAGTCTTATTCATTCAAATATGTTAAGGTTTGCCATTCAGCCCATGAATTATATGTGCTGGAGTGTGGTGTTCATGGAACTGTTTTCTTCTAGAAGTACAGCCTAATATTTTAAGTTTTTGCTGGCACTTTCATGAAGGTTAAATGATAACATGTTTTTGCATAGCTGATAAGAGGGCATTTTTGATTGACAAACAGGACTTACATGTACACATGTATTTTATGCATTCTACTACTACTAAAAGTTTAGGACAGGAAAACAGTTGAACAATTTTGCCATTGTATGGGTTGTGAATATCACGTTTGCTCTTTTTATATGGAGTATATCATCTAATACAGATATATATATAGACAAAGAGAGGCAACTGGTCTCTGGAATCTAAGTATGAAAGATGATCATGCTGGTTATAAATAAGGTATAATATTTTCTGTTCATTATCTGTTCTGTGTTTTTCTGTTTGGAGGAAGAGGTGAATAGAGAGAAATAATTTACTTTTGATTGGTTTGACAGGTGTGTTGAAGTGCAAATATTTTGATCAGATTAACACGATGACTGGTGTGCTACTGGGAGAGGATTGTGTCAAAAATAGGTTGGAGTCAGATTCAGAGCAGTTGTTAAACGGCATGGGACCTTGGGAGGAAGCTTTCCCAAGAAAAGCATACTAAATTTATGAAGGGAGAGCCTTGATAGTGTTTGACAAATTTTGAATGTAAAAGAACTCCAGCAAAGTAAATATCAAGCTTTGTTGTTTTAACTGCATGGAAAACTTACTTTTCTTTACAGGCAGCCATGGTGCTTTCTGTACATAGTATCTGAATTTTCTGTGTATTTGCATTATTAAATGGGAGGGGGTAAAATTCAGCCATGGTTAGGCAGTCCTACTGATGAATGCAATTTCGATGTCTGTGAAGAAGAGTATTTTCACTATGCATGGGTTTATTTTGGATTCTTAGAAATTAGTCTTAGAAATTAGTTTTCCAGTCCAGTGCTCCAAAAGGGAACACATAAATAGAGAAGGATATTTGGATGTCCCTGGAAAGCTTTTTGTGTTTGTATATACCAAAAGGCAAGGCTTGAACAATTTAGTATTACATGGTTTTCAAGAAATTTGAGGTCCATTTAATCTATTGAAGCATCAACTTTATGATTCTGGTCTGATGATTTTTGTCATATTTATTTTTTTCTACTTCACCAAGATTTTTTTTTTTTTTTTTTAGGAGCAATGTAGTTTGTTATTCCCGCCCCCGCCCCCCCCCCCCCGCCCCCCTTCTTTGCCTAAATGTGTTAAACATATCTGAGAAAATATACAGTTTCAGGAAGAAGAAGTTAAATTCTGCCTAATTGGGTGAAAGCCTCAATTAATATTGATTTCACCATATCTTTCCCAGACCTTCACACTTGTGCATGACACTGATTTTGTATCTCTTGGAGTGGGGCTCTCAGTTGGGCAAGAAATTCATTAACAGAATGCTGCATTAAGCCACAGGTTCACACCAAGTGCTGCCAGACAGCAATTCCACTTCTAGTTTCATGGGAGGAATACACACACAGTTTTGCAAGGCAGTGCCTAATTACAGTGAAGAAAAGCAAAAGTGGGCAGAGGTCACTGCTGCCAACAGTAGTTTGGCTTTTCCTGGGAGGGAAGTTGCTGCAGCTCCATCCTGCACTAGGACAGGCAGAACTTCAGAGCCTGGTGCTCTCCCTTTTTTCCTTCTGCCAGTTTCTCTTTCCCCGCTCTTTGCTGTGGTGTTTTTTTCCCCCCTTGTGAGAAGCTGCCAGCTGTGCGCTGCTGGGAGCAGGTTCATTTTATGACAGCATTTAGGGAAACCACTCCAGTAGCATTTACACATCGGGTCAGAAGGTAGCCCTAGAACGGCATCGCTCCCAGCTGCGATGGCGCCTGCCAGTATCCATGAGAAATAGGATTTTTTCAGTTCCAGATAGGAATTAATATCCTCCTTACTATTGGAAATACTTTTATTGTGCGTGTTTGTGTGATAGACTATTTAACTAGCAGTGTGTATTGACTTTTACAGAGCGGGAAGATGAGGAGGAGTCTGAGAACCCTCATTCTTCGCCTCCTGATAGCGTCTCAATAGCATCTGACCGATACGATAAAGAGGATGAAGCACCTTCTGATGGTATGTGACACTGTTTACCTTAGAAAGTACTACATTTGCCAGTTTGCTATGAACTGATGCAATCAGATCCTCATGATGTGAATGTTAGTGCTGGAAAACAGATACACAGATAAGCAGCCCAGCTGGACACTTTTCTTACCTTTACAAGAACCTTTAAAAGAACTGAAGAGCTCTCTCTAGTGGTCCTAGAGCATAGTGAAGCTGTCTCAAATTTGCACGGTGTTTCTCAACTGATGTTTTTTGATAACAAAGCATCTTCTGTAGATACATATGTTTTTAAAGATAGATCAGTGGCTAAACTAGTGTGAATATTTGTAGTAACAAATTGTTTGTTAACTCAACATTATCAGATTCTTGCTTAATTTTATTGTGCTACTTAATGGCTTACTGTATTATTTATCTAATAAATAATGAAATGGTTTGTGTGATTGATATTTTTCTGCAAACTCCATGCAGAATAGGTTCATAAAATATTAAATTAATTATTCCTATGGTGTTTCCTTCCATTAAGACAGTCTTTTGTAAAATGTTTTTGTTATATAAATTTTAGGTTTGGGTTTGCATTTAAAAAAGTCTACGCTTCATAGCTGTTTTCCATGTTGTTTTATTTTGTATTTGATAAGTTTAATGCTAAATACAACTGTTCTGAAGACATGAACAATTGAATATTTCAACAGTTAACAATCTTGCTTTAGTATAGTGTCCATATTTTTGAGATTAGTTTATTGTGTACATAATATAAACACCTTCTATGGATAATATATGGCAGTAAATTAAGTATATGTACAGATAAATTAACAATGTATATTAATTTGTGGCACTGGAAGTTAGATAGACTTACTGGTGAATGATGTTTTCTGACATGATATGATGATCAAACTGTGCTGCTCCATCTCGAAATACAATTGCTGAATGAAAATATGCTTCCTGCAATGTAGCACTCCACGTTTTATATTATCCAGATTATTCCCTTTGGAAACATAAATTGCTTTTATGAGGTATAAAATTATGTCTATTGCAGAGCAGGGATAAGTCAAGTACATGCATAAGTGATAAACCTTCTAACCACTGATTCAGAATAATGCATTTTTTTTTATGTCCAGAACTCTGTAAAATGTAAAACAAAACCAACAATAATCACACATTTTTAAATTTTATTTTCTATTGAGCTTATTGCTTGTTGGCAGTGTGATCATCTAGTAAAAAAAGTAAAACCAGGCCTTTTTGCTCTCTGGTTGAAATGTAATTATCCGTCAAATTGAGTATGGCTTTTAGAAAACCCAAGCTAATTTTCAAAACTACAGATGAATGCAACTTTCTATGTATTTGTTTTTGCTTACAAACATAATCTTATCATTTTTTCTAATTATAACTTAATAGCATGGTACTGATTGCATAAAGGGTATGTGACAAAATCATATGACTATTTAATAGGAGATATGATTACAGATTTGTTTCAAAACAGTTAATCAAGAGAAAAGTGATAATGTTCATAACCTAAATAATGAATGGCTGGAGAATGCTGATGCAAGAGTATGTGGAATACTGTATTAGTTTGTGGAGAAGGTTGATTAATTTTTAGCCTGTTTTGGAAGATACAAGAGTAGGTATAATAGCTGCTCAACAATATCTTGACTAATTCATACCAGTTTAGGTGTGGGGCATGCGATTTCTTTTATATTTGAGGTGATTTTACTTTGCTAGTCCTTCTGTATTTTATTATAAATCCTCTTTAATTACCTAGTGGGTGTGTAGCATGAAGAAAATTTGAGAGAAGGTGGTAAATTCTGATCTGTAAATACTTAATTTATTGCAGTAAACAGTGTTCCTCTTGTTCCTCTTTTTCTCTTTGAATGTCTAATGTGTCATTCTAAGACCATTTTGATTCTAACATATATAATCCATCATTCCAGTCTAGCCACCTAGCTTGTGTATGAAAATGTAGGTTGGGAAAATCTTATAAGAGGTGGTTTGATCCCCAGAGGTGCCATTTGTTTCAGTTCTATTAGGCGTAAATGGGTTTGTTGAAGCATAATACTGTATTTTAGTTTTTTAGTAGTCTCTCAATGTTCAATATTTAAATCCTGCTCAAGAAACTGGGTCTGTAAGTTAGATGTTTGATCTTGTATAATTACCAGTTCAGTGCAGCAGGGCTCTGTACAGATCTAAACCTGATTTGTGTAGGATCAAGGCTCTCAGCCTTGACAGAGGGCCCTATCTGTAGGTAACCAAATTGAGGTGGTTTTTATTTATGTTGGGTCCATTTCTATTTTTATGTAAAACCTTCTACGTATATTTTCTGCTAAAAAGCCCCAAGGCATTTCTCTTTATATACTTGAGTTAGGCTGCAAGGTTTGCATGACTTGCGAAAGTGTCGCAATTTGACTTTGCGGCATTACTGTCAAAAAATAATTTGTGAAGGCACACGCTTGGTAACAGATAAAGAATTAGTGTGTTATGTGTACGTTGCAGTCATTGTAAAATCCTGGAGTTTTTGTGTGACCTTTGTCTAATGGTGTATTAATTACAAGAGAGATAATCCATTTAACAATAAGTATGGGATAACTAAATTAGCACAGGTCACCTAAAGGCCTTTTGTCAAATCTGATTGTTATGTTGTCCTTTTGACTTTTACCTTATGCTAGGCACTAACAAAGTATCTAAACTTTGATGGATTATAAACTCTAAACATGATATGTATTTTTCATAATGCTAATGTAATTTTCTAGGTACTGAAAAGGTCAAACCCCCACATCTCTGTGTGCATTCTAAGTCTGTCTTTCCTTTTAATATTTCTTTTTCTCTGTTCCTCTGGTTCAAAAGTTCACTCAGTTCCCAAATGGCCACCTAATTTTCCAGTTATTCCCTCAAGCCATATGTGTTTTGGTTTCTTTATGGTTTATTAGGTACTGTAGGAAAGTAGCATAAGTTATATCATCTAATGAAATTCAAGCACACTTCAGTGATGCTTTGACTGGATTGCTGGCAGCAATTAAATCACAATGAAAGAGAATGATGCATGGGTTTACATGTCCAGACACCCTACAGAAACTGGAAGAGGGATAAAACACAACAAAACCCCCAAATAAAATAACAAACTGAAAAACAAGACAGACCTAACAAAACAGCACAGCCAGGCACTCTGGTCTTAACTTGATTTCTTTTTTTTTTATTGGCTAACAACCTGATTGATAGCAAAATCATAACTTGCTGTATGCTAACAGGCAGAGTTCACTTGTAGGTTATTGTGAGCTGATAAAGGGTTAGATGGAGTTTTGATTTTCGCATTGGTCCTTGGTGCACCAGATTAATGGAATTTCAATGAGAGACTGGAGTAGTCACAGCTTTGTCAGAAAAACAGATGGAGATTCTATAGCCATGTCTGCTCATTAATACCAGTTGCCTGAAAGGTGTACTACTTCTCTATACAAAAGACTCAACATAATTGATTTTTGAGCGAGGTATTTTTTCACTTATTGATGACTAGGTTTCTTGCAACTTAAATGACAGGTTTTTGTATAGTACATTGTATAACAATGTTATGTTTTGTAATTTCTTACTGTCCTTCCTTCTGCGTATTGAAGAATATATGTAGTGGGAAATACATATGTCTTGATTAGTTACAAACCAAAGCGTACCGAAATACTTTAAAATTGAAATGCCAAGATTTTCTTTCAAGTTGGAAACAAACTTATTTTTGGTCGAGAAGTAAATGAGAACAATGTTACTATTTTTCATTTAATTTTCAAGTTTCCTAGGTATTAAATACATGTTCAGTGGTAGGCTTAAAATTTCCTGTTTAATAACACTGTAATCTTCTTTTATAATATATAGGAATTTTTTCTTTTTTTGGTTTATGGTATGGTAAGTATGATTCTGTAGTAAGAAATGTCACTAGTACTAAAGGACCAAACTTTCTGACTTTGTAAGTGGACCTCTGAAGAAGACCTGTCACTTTGGCTCTGCAGGGACTATGTAACTGGATAATTACTGGATCTAAAAGACCACAGTGAATGGTGTGATGAGATAATTTAGATCATCACCATTTCTATGAAATGTTGCCTTGAGAAGGTAAGGATGAAAAAAGTACTAAAAGTGTGTCTGGGGACTTCTATGCTCTTCAGATTATCATATTTGGCTATAGCTTATGAGTAAAATACGCTTTTTAGTAGAAAACTTTTAAACAGTCTGAGAATCTCTCATTAAATTTACCCATAGCTGAAGTGGAGAAAGGTAGGTCTGGAGCAAGCAAAACTGGGCACTTAGAGAACTTTGAGGAAAAAGGGTAAATGAAAGGGATGTGCTTTTACTGTTTGTCATCAAAGTGTAATCTTGGAAATGAGCAAAATTTTTTGCTCCTGCAAGATGATTTTCTTGCTATAATTTCTGGATGAAGCAGCAGGCTTCAGCACTTTGTTTTCATGTAGTTGCTTTAGAAAAGTTTCATAAAAGTCTTTGCAGGCTGGAGCCAACTATTTTACATGATCTATAGTATTTACTTAATGTGAACATCACATTTTGCAGTTTGATTGATCAAGTGAGAATGAAAAATTGTGTAACTGAATTTTTTTTTCTGTTTGTTAGGCCTAGTTGTTTGAAAACTGTCAGTGAAGAAGGTGGGTAGAGTCCAGTGTAAGGTTTTATCTTTGTGCATACACACAAGTGTTTTCCTACTTTCTGCAGCTACATTCCTACTGAGTTTTTTGAAAAACTGTTCCTCACAGAGGCAGTTAAGCAGTGCTAGCAACTAAGGTATCAAAGGTTGGAGAATGGAAAATACAACTAGGAATTTCTATCCTTTCTCCTTCTGCCCTTCTTATCCCTCTAGTCTTGTCTTGGTATACCACTTTTTAGTAACATAATCATATATATGGAGAGGATGTTTGTTGTCTTGGGGATGACAGCACTGTAAGTTTGCCTGAGTAGAAGATTACTTATTTACTTTCAGTATTGAAGAGAGAAGTACAAACTTAAGTGCATGACAGCCATTCAAAGGAATGAGAAACTTCTTTATTTTCTTGTTTTTCTCATAGGTAGATCTCATTGAAGGCAGTAAACCAGGTACTTTATTATTCCTTATATATTTTTTAACATTCAAGATTGAATAAAAAAGGTCAGATTGAGGGGAAGTAAAGATCTAGATCTTGGACAGCTGATCTTCAGTGAGAAAAGGTGGCTTCTACTTTATGCTCTTACTAGGCACTGGCAGGAGGGCAGTAGCCCATCATACGGAAAATGGGTAAAGACTGGACTCTGGCATGTTAACTTTATTTTGAAGGGATGCTAGTTCTTGTCAGAATTTTGAAGGGGATTATGATTCTGTGTTTCCGGCTGAGAAGGTATGATGATCAGAAATGTTGCTTCCAAAATAATAAAAAATTTTAATTTGCAGCGCAGTCTTAAGCAGGAAGTTCACCTGATGTGATGTGCTGAGGTTGTCAGAGGAAGGATGAATCACTACAGATATAGGCTGAGTCACTTATGGACAGTTTAGATGTCACCCAGAATCTTTTACAAGCTGATGGAACACAGTGAAAAGTAAAACATACTGAAGAGGAACTTAAAATAGGAAGCTTTTTTTTAAAAGCTCTGATTTTGAAGGATATTGGTACATGTGGGACCAACCATATGAATGTAAATTCCCAGATGCAAATCTGTTTGTTTAACACATGAGAAGAGCATGCTAACTTTGTTGAAATTGTCAAAAGCTGTAAAGAAGTTCAACTGCTTGTTGAATAGGAGAGGCCTTAGAGTGCAATCAGTGCCTCAGATGTTTCTGGGTGGGCACCTGTTTCATCTTTCCTAAAAATCTCTACTGGTGCAATTGTACTGCCCATTGGACAGCTTTGTCCCAGTGCTGCACTTCGCTTGCTTGGAGACAATACATACCCTAAACTCTGTCAGTCTGTTTACATTTGACTCTCTTCTGTCCATAAGAGACATGGCAATAGTATAGTTTTTCCTTCTGTAGTGAATATTTCTGAAGACTGAAGAGAATCTTTATAACTTTCCACATGTAGCTACTTTTGAAACCTTATGAAAAGAACAAACAACTGAACTGCTTGGTTGCTTGCTGGTTTGTTTGTAGGATCCATACCTGTGCATATAGCAGCAATGACTTGGATGGAGAAAAAAGATGTTTAAAAAACGAGTGCGTGTGAAATATGTGAAGCTAGTCTAATTAAATTTGATTTAAACCATTTGTACAGAACATAAGGGAATAATTTCTGAAGCAGAAGTTTTAAGTGAAATTTTGGCCCTAATAAAGTCAACAATAAAGTTAAAAATTGCATTGTGTAAGTTAACAGTGTGTACAAATTGATGATACTAAAGTGTTTGAACTTCTAATTATCATGATGAAAAATTTCCCATCAAACAATAAACCCCTGTGTTCTTTTAACGTTTACCTTTCTCCCATGGGAGAGATGACATGGTTTGTTGCTCATTTTATTTCATCTATGTTGCTTCGGTGACTGAACAATAACAAAACAGCCATGTACACTCTGCCACTAAAAAGGACAATATCAACAATAAAAACTAAATAATTACCTGCTTAACCCATTTATTTTTCATATTAGATCATAATTTTATTCAAGATACGTAACAATACTCTAGTTAAAAAAAAGCCCAGAAAGTTGAAGTGAATAGATTTTTTTAATACATGGTATTGCTTGTTGGCTTAACATTCTTCTAGTTTGGTTCCTATATATCACAAATAGCTGTCTTAAAAAGGAAGAGAAGTTTTCCTTCTGCCTCTTGGATATGCAGTAAGCTTTACAAGTAGGTTTTGGAGGCAGTTAATTATGGTTTTAGGATCTTATTGGTGCTTTATCTCGACTGAGTGAATTTCTATCTTCTGACTTTCCTACAATTCCTCTTTCTTCCTGCCAAGCAGTAGTGACAAGAAAGCTTCCATTCTGCTCCTTACTCCTTTCCTCCTAGAACGAGAAAGATGTATTAGTCATAGATGATAGCACAGCTTCATACTACTCCAGTGGCACCTTGAGGTGGGTACCAGAGGACAGCAAGTCCTATAGATTGATGCTGCTTGACATTCAAGGCAAGAGGCATCTTTTAATTCCTGAGATCTACCATGTACGACAGAAAAATGGGTCTGCCTTCAACAATGCTATGTAGTAGTCACAAACATCTTGGGGAGAAAAAGCTCTGCAGAGTTTTCTTTGTTTCATAGAGTTTTCTTTGTTTCAGATTAGATCAGAACTATTTAAAACAATGGTCTGTGTGGTAATTTGTATTTTGTCTCAAGGATGAGGCTTTAGAGGTCCCTGGATATAGGAACCTACTGGAAAAAGAAAAGTGTAACCTTGCAGTGGAAGTACAAGCTAAGTTTGGCATTCCTTTCTCTGAATTGCTGATTAAGAATTTGTGCCTATATTTAATTTATTGCATGCGTGAAGTGTTTATCAATCCTAATGAACAGAAAAAAATTTTCCCCGTGTTCCTGTTTTTGTGTATTAATAGATCTTAAACAAGAACAAAACAGGCCTGTTTTCTATCAGACATCGCACAGTCCAGGCATTAATTTTAGTGAATTTGGGCTTGTTTCCTTTTAAATAAAAGCAAGCTTGCAGTGCATTAATATTTGTGAATTTTGAGATTAAATTTGAGTGGAAAAGTAAACACTGGGCCATGAAAAGGTTTATTGAATAGTTTTGCAAATAAACTCCCACACAGTAGATTAAATCTTTATGGTATCCATTGAATGGACAAGTTCATTACTCGCATTCTCAAGAAGATGTTGCAGATAATTGTTTGCTGCTTGAAAAATTTTCAGCAGGAACCATACTTCTTTGGATATCTGTCGCTAGGCAGTACTAGTATGATACTTTCCTCAGTAATTTTCATAGATGTTTACTTGGATAATGTACAACAGTAGGAATTAAGAGTAGAGTAGCAGACTGAAACTGCTGAATGCCGTATTTTCTCCAAACTAAAATTACTATTACAACTTCTTAATTAATATTAGGCACAGCCTATTCACAGCTTACTATCACTATAATTATGGAGAGTATCTTGGTCTTGTCTTCTCTATTGCTGATAGTCAGAAAGAGTTTTGAGCCCCTTTTGGGCAAGGAATTATGAATGAACCTACACTACATAATGGAGGAAGACCTTTTCTGCTCTAAACGAGATTTTCCTGTCTTTCTGTATATTTGCTCTGCCTACCTGGACATGCATTCCTTAATGTGATTTACACCAGAGCCTGATAATATCTTTTCAGGGATATCCTGTTCTTCATATAAATCAATTTTTGCTTGTTACTCAACGGTCAAATTTTGTATTTCTCTGCATCATAGAATCATAGAATGATTTAGGATGAAAGGGACCTTAATGGTCATCTAGTTGTAACTCCCCTGCTGTGGCCAGGGACATCTTCCATTAGACCAGGTTCTTAAAACCCCATTCAACCTGGCCTTGAACACTCCAGGGATGGGGCATTCATAGCTTGGACGTGGGTGATGTATAAATACATATTCAAAGGTGCAATTAGTTTTTGATGTCCTTCACATATCTGTACTTGTGAATCACTGCTTTACATTGAAGAGGTAAAGGAAAAGGATTAGTGTTGAAATAATATGAATGGGAGCAGAAGGATATTTAGACTTCGAACATGGCTGTGCAATGAGAATGGGTTGGAGGCAAGTGAAGTGAAGGTGGTCCAAGTCTTTTTGGTAGTAATAGGATTTGTTCTTTTGCAAGGATAGGTATAGGAAATGGGTCTTATTATTACAGTTTCTTGGAAAAGGAGTTAATGCAAGTGTTGTCATTGACTTCCAATTAAAAAAAAATATTAACCTTGCCTGTTATCACAGTGGAGCCTAACACATTCTTATAATTCTGTCAATTTTGTGTTTAGTAATTTGAATATCATGTATATGAAGGTAGTGGGGGAAAAGCTTGTCTTTTAATTTTGTAGAACTGCTTTCCTTCTAGTAGGAGCAAACTGATTTTTCCCTAACAGCTTCTTCAGAAATTATCTTTAATACTGTACTTCATCAGAAAAAATAATTGCTGAGTCTACCACAAACTTGTTTGATCAAAGATTTTTGAAATATTTTAGCAAAATGGTTACTTGGTACTTGTATATGTAAAATAACTGCTTGTTAAGAGTTGAAAATACACAAAATAATGTAGTCGTATTGAAAAGTGCAGATATGTTTTTGTCTGTAATCTTTGTAGATAATGTTTGGAATTCCAGGTCAAAAGTAAAACCGCAAAACAAAAACTTTGTTTTTACTTATTAATGACAATATATCTGCAAATTTCATTTGGAAATATGGACTGTGTAATGCAGTTGACAGAAGTACATTTAAGTACATATTGCTTTTTTAATGTATGGCACACCTTTTTTTCTGCCTCAGACTGCTGTAATCTTCCAGTGCTCTCATTCACTTGAGCGATATTTAGAATGTGGTATAAAAATAATGTGAAAGTGCCGTAGTGAGCTGGTGATAATTGATTTACTCCATCACACTGAAATACCTCTTGTTTTCCTCTTCCTCCTCCCTTGGGCAATAATCATGGGATCAAGCTGCCAGTCTGTAGATATAATTTTTCCAGCAGTGCCATCTGGCTCCTTGGCACTGGAAGTTGTATTGGCTCCTTTGCTGTTTCCACTGATTTTTGTGAAATGTTAGTCCGTTGATGAGACTCCTTTTGCGAGTGGGTGCTGATTTTTTCCTCCTATGAAATGAATGTTGTTTTTTATTGGTATTGTAAGGGACCACTTTTTTTTTTATTTCTTTCTTTTTTTTCTTTTTTTTTTTAAATGGAATTTAGGACTTAACATATTAAGATTACTTTAAGGAAAAAATAGGATTTATGGATAAATTGGCTTCTTTCATCTATGTTAAAAATAGTTTCTCAGGATTTTGTATGTTTTGAGTAGTCCTAGCTTCATATCACACAGATTTTTAAACATCTTCAACAATAATGTAGAATTATTTTATTTTTGGAAACTTACATTTAAAAGACATTATGAATGTACAGTAAGAGTTTGTAGGGGCTGTGTTACAGATATAACAAGATTTATGTTTTTGAATAAATAGCCACCAAAGCTCTCTTTTCTCACAGGACTATAGTTTTAATTTTGCTGTCAGCTTTTCTTAAAAAAAAAAAAAAAAAGATTTAAAAATGTAGAAGTGGTGGTTTGATAGAACAAGCACATTTGAGTTGCTTTATTCTGTTCAAGTCTTAGATGCAATCCACTGCCATACAGCATATAATGATAATACAGCTATTGATAAAGTGGTAGAAAGGAATGTTCTGGAAATAGTATTTTAATTGGGGTGGGAAGTAGGAGGAAAATTCTGTTGATCTAAACTATTTCTGTAATTATTATTAATATTCTTACTAGTTTATTTTTTTTTAATTATTTCCTATACTGGTCAGAGACATTCAGATAGAGGACTAAAAAGCCTGAGGAGCTGAGGATCCCAAGCACATAAGAGAAATAGGATTTCAGATGACACATTTTTATTCTGTGTTGTTAAAAAAAAAAAGAAAAGGCAAAAAAAGAACGAGCTTTGAATATTGTACATGAATTTAAAAAAATCCAAAGGCTGTTCTATTATGATGTAAGTGAACTCCTATTAATCAGGACAAGGTGAACTAATTTAAGTCCTTTATATATATTTTGAAATTTATGTTTCAACCTGCATTTTCAAGTGTTGTCTCAGATGAATGAGTTATTCTCATCCCTGGGTGTAAATAAAAATTTTCTTTTGTGTTGAAAGTATTTACTTAAAGTTATTCAAGATAACCTTGGAAATTGTCAAACATTAACAGATGTATTTAGTAGGCCTATTTGATTATTTTTATATTATTATCCCTAAAAGTAGAAAATAATAAGCACTATTTCTTTGTCATAGTCTTAGTACTATCCTAGTGTAATGCCTTTGTTAATAAAATGCTATTAGACTGATATTTAAATCAATATTTACATGTTTTCCCAGCATTGGAGAAATTGTTCAGTACTGGAAATGATAGGATTAAAAATCTTGGGTGGGACAAGGAGGGCCTTGATGGGATTTTTGTAGCAGTTGCTTTGAATTAAATTTCAAGTATCTTCTGATGTCTCTTTATAGTAGCTTTTAAAAGAAAACAGCCACAACAGACAGAGTGTCTGAATGCAGGTCTCATCAGTAACTTGACTCAGACACAAAGTGGGTATTTTTAACATACGAGTTCAGTTGAAAGAATGTATAGAAAAGGCTATAATATCAAAGTAAGGCAAGCATAGCTAAATATGCATGATCTATTGTTAATAGCAAAAGTGTGAGTCTTTAGTCTCAGGGAATATATTCTCTCATGAAAGATTTTAAAGGCATGGGTATATCATGATTTTCTAAAATAGCATCAAATCTTCTTTTTGTTCGTAAGTAAATGTGAGGATAGAACGTTGCTGCTAATCAATTGTCTGGGATGCCACCTCATTAAGATTTACACGATCATCAAAAATGCCCAGAATTGTTTGTTGGCTATATCCTAACTCAAATATATAAAGGGGATACCACAGCATTTTTCTTTAGAATCACAGGGAGTTCAGTGACCTTTTGTGGCAAATTATGTAGAAAGAAAATATTTATATTCATTTAAAATAACCTCCATGAAGAAATAGTCTCATTACCCTGTTTGATCAATTCCTTGCAGCCTGAGCTGTAGCATGCTGCTATTGCCATTGGTTGATGGAATACACTGAGAAGTGGCTAATGGTGATGGTGCTCATCAGGACAGGGTTCAGCCAGCGGTCAGCAACAAATAATTCAAGACTGTTTCTAAGTTTGTGGCTGGTGGAATTTGCTTCTTGCCCCAAGCCAGCAGCATTGCTGAGCTGGGCTATTTGATTAGAGGAGAAGCATATTTGCTTCTTAGCAACTGCACATTTGCACAACACACAGACCTATACTGCCTCCAAAGGTTTGCCTTTTGTGATGGTGGAATAATACTTTCCTGTTGATTGACAGACAAAAGAGATCTTTGCAATGCAGAGGAGTTTACAACCAATTTTTTCTTTGTTTTTTTTGTAAACTTATCAGAAGTGCTTTTTAATTTAGCACAGCCTGGTGCAGATTTGTATATGTAGCATGACTGGCCATGATTTGAACTGCGTTTAAACTATTACTGCTATGCATACTTAAAGGACAGATGCACACTTACGCTTAATCATTGATGTGTGCAGCTTTTCCCCCAGCAGGTGTACTTAATGGAAATTATTTTCTACTGTATTTTGAAATAATTTTTTATATGTGTATTGCTATTTCCTATATGAGAGTTATATTCTTTTTACAGAAGATAATCATAAACTGAAAGCTGCTCTATTCTCAGTGCTTTTTTTAATACATGAACAGAATTGTGGCAGTGATCACAATTCTGACAGTGCATGTGTAATTTTGGATGTAACATTTCCCACAGGAAGTGAGTCTACAGGAGAAAATGTGTCTAGTCAGTAGAAGGCAAAGGTATTTATAACACTGGTAATCCTTGGAAGAAGACAATTTAGGAAAAAGAAAGCCTAAGATTTACAGTTCTAGGAGGCCAGGACAAGAAAAAAAGCAAACTTTTTTTATGGTTTTACAGCTCTTTTCACTCCTGGTCTTTATTTTATTGTAGAAGTTTCTGTACTGCCATAACAATAAATAACAATAAATTGCTGATGTGATTACTGAAATGTTTCATGAAATAGTAAGTACGGTTAATGTTAATGTGAATTTCTGCAGGTATCTGCTTGCATATTTTCCTAAATAAAACATGTCTTTTAACTTTCATAACTCAAACCAGTGAGTACCTTTCTAAGTGGATTTTATAGTCAATTAAAACTGTATCTTTTAAGGGATAGGGCGGTTTAAAGGAGGTGTGAACAATAGAAAGACTGTGGGCTAAAGTAAGCACTCTGAAGTTTACTTAATAACCATTTCAGTGGCAGTTCAGACCCAAAAGGGGTGAGCAAGAAAACACTCTGATATGGTGAAGCAATAAAAAGCCCCAAATATCCTTCTTTAAATCAACACTAATTAAACTGACAAAACCTCTAAATCCTTTTTCAATTAAGAATTTTTTTAGTCAGATGAACATTTTAAAATGAATTATAATCAAAATTTAAAGGGTTTAAGAGAATTTTGGAGATTATGGAATGAGGCAAAATAAAAGCATTGGGGTGAATTGGTGGCTTTTTTGGGGAACAGATATTCAGGGTGTGCACACTACTGAGCAGGAAGCAAACTCTAGGAATAGGTACAACTGTGGTTTTGGAGGCCCTGGAAGGGCTGGTTGGTGACTGACTTAATTCTCTTCCTTGTTAAATGTGTGTGTATATATATATATATATGAATTTTTAAAAGGGTGTTTCAGTGTACTGGTAGGATTTCACAGTCATTTGTGAGAAGTGTTAGCTTTGGCTTCATTTGTGAGACATTCGAAGTTGTGATAGTGATGGTGGCTTGTGCTGCTACATTGCCTGAGATGATTGTGCCTGGTTGACTTATATTTGTACCTCAGTACCTGTTAAGGTGTTCCCTGTGTTCTACACAGATTTTATATTTCTGTCCTTAATAGATGCACAATAATTTAGTTTTGGGGTTTTCTTTTAGTTGGTTGGTCCTTTTTCTGATAGCAGCCTTTTGCAAAACTGAGGTTTTTGAACGAAGTAACTACAAGTAGGAGTTGCCACATTATTACTGTCAAAATGCACTGGTACCCAGGGTAGAATGCTGCAACTCTTACAATGGCATTATTAACAATTCCCAGCAATTTAAGAGCAGGATGTGAGGAATATTTTATCTAATTGAAATGACAGGGAGGATTTTGCATAGGTAGAAGCAATTATTCATACTGGAGGTGGGCCAGAATGCTGGGGTTATTCCCCTCATCTTGCTAATTAGGCTTTCAGTTTCATTAACAGTCATTGAGATATTAGGTGACTGACTTGTGTATGAACATAGCCATATTTAAATATAAAGAATATTTTATTTAAATATTGTGGCTCATTTTTGCTTTTATAACTCAAGGGGGGTAGAAATAAGGAGTGTTTTAAGATGTGCAGAACACTGAATAGTATGAAGGCTGAAGGCAGCATGACTATGTCTGGTTTTGGGTAGACTAAGGTCATAATTAAGACACTACTGTGTTTATATTAGCAACATTTTATTACCTTTTTTCAAGCTGGAGTTTACAATGGTTTCTACCTTTACTAATGTGTATGTTGAGAAGAGAAATAAATCCAGGATCCCAGGATGTTTTCAACGTGGGATAAATTCAACTTTGAACAGGACTGAGGAATCTAAAGTTCTTGTTGCCTTTAAGCCTTAATTTAGGAAATGTAACCTAATGCATATGGCTTCTTTAAATTCCTCTGTCACTTTAGTACGCTGTCTTTTTTTTTTTTTTTTTTTTTTCCACCTGCCCCTGTTAATTGCCTTTGTCCTTTGGAAACGGACATTTTGAGGGAGGTTTGTTTTCCTTTTCAAGGATTGATAATGAGGTGCAGTGATTCATAACATAGTGTTGCTATCAAATACCTGCGTATTGTATTTTGGAAAGGGCCTTGAGTGTCTGAGCCTTTATTAAGTCTCTAGGTTAATTTTTTTTTTTCAACTGACTTCTCCTTTCCCAAGTTCTATGATTAGGAATATCAGGTAGAGAATTTTTTCACCCTATTTGCTATTAGAGATGACTAAGTTCTTAAATTAAAAATAGCCTTTAATGAATAACATTTCCAAATAGAAACCAAGAAGTGAAAATATTGCACAAAAAGTGGATCTGTTGAGTCAAAATATTTATAAACCTGAAAATCACATGTATGAAACTGAACAAGCTAAATGGATGAAAGTCACCTTAAAACTGAGAAAATTTTTTTTTCATTCAGAATTGGAGTGGTTTAGGTTGTTGTTTAGGTTCCCCTTGCCTTCTAATAAACAAAACAGAACAATGCTATTATAAGGTAACATTATGATAAGGAAAAGTGTGGTTACAACGTAACTACCTATTCTGGTTCCTACCTTTTTGTAGACGTGGTCATAATTTGTCCTTTTGGTTTGATAATTACATTGATGGTCCTCATGGAATTATTAACAAATTCTTTGTGACTGAGAGTCAATTGTCCAGCTCTGATGGCTTTTTCATGTTAGTTTCTTCATCTGTAAGATTGTTCTTATTAATATACCAGTGATTTGTAAATGTTTTGAAACAAGTTATCCTTATGCGTTGTATTTCCCTTGCATATCCAGAGGTAAATTTGCTTGTCAGTATGTTTTATAGGCTAGCACGTGTACTGCTGAATAAAATAATGCTAATGAAACCAGAACAAATAGAACAGCAATTAGTAATTTTATTTGTTCAGTATAGCTCTGATCTTGCATAGAAATGGGCTTGGGTAGTGATATAAGACGTAATAGTATAGATAATTCATGAAAAGTTGATTCAAGAGTCTTGTCCATTAGTACTTCTCTCACTGGCTCTTTCCGCGTGGTGTTCTCTGGTACCATTTTGTCAGGTGTTTTTGAGAATTTGTAGCCAAAGTATGCTATTTTTAGAGGATTTCAAGTTTATGTGGGGAGATCTGAGAGTTCATTTGCATGTTATAGATGCAAACACTTTTGTGGGAAACAATATAAAAATGAATCTTTATAATGATTAGATTTTTATTTTGATACATTTTTGTTGGTAATCATAGATTGATTGGCTGCTTTTGTGAGTTCAGTTTATGGACAAACTGAAGCTGAATAAAAAAAGCCATGAAAACTGGCTAAGTGCCAGTAAATGAGGTAATGTATTTTGCATATGTCATCTTACTTTCATTGGATCAAGGCAATTTTAGAGTCCTCTGCTGTATGTATGAATTTAAATAATTTCATGCTCCAGAAAACCTAATCAGGATAAGACCAAAAACTGGGAAAAAAAGTTTGGAAACAGATGTGCAAAAAAACTGGTGAAGGATTGAGGTTTTACAGAAGGTGTGTAACAGAAAGTGGAAATAAATCTCTTGTGGCTGAAGTCCACAGAAATCTCTTCTTCCTTTACTTGAAATGTAACTGTCAACTAAGAAAATGCCCAGGTGGTTAGGAATACAACAGTATTACTTTGTGCAATACCACTTTCATCTTATTATTTCCATATGACTGTATTTGGGGTTTAATACTCAACATTCTTTTGATGTACTACTTGTTCACCACTTCACGATACACATGTTCTTTACATGGGGAAAGATGTAGAGTGTCAAAAGTTAAGTCCTTAAACTAAAATAACTTGAATTTTACAGTTACTCCTTTGCTTTTTGAGTGACACTGAGAGTTGAAAAAGTGCATATCCAAACTGAGGAAACTTTGACTTGGGTTGGTTGAACTCCCTTCATTTTCAATGACCTATTAGTATGTGTTATAAAACAGCATTTTCACTTGACATGATTTTGTATTTATAAAGGAAGAAAGAAGAAGGCAACATTATTAGAATAAAAAAATGGGTTTTTTTGGAAACTGTTTCATTTATATAATCAGAGTCATCTTACTGTTTGCCATAAGGATATTCTTCATGGTGTTCTCCTCACTTTTCCTCTGTCAATTTAAGGTATGCTGTAGCAGTCACAGAAGAAAGTGTGTAGTTTTCTGAAATGCAGGAATCAGTATATATGTGACATCCCAGTCTTACACATGCTGGAACCTTCACTCCGCCCCTTCTCTCTCCCTCCCTCCAGCTGCTTACATTACTTTGAAAAAGTGTGTGGGTGCAGCGGGGGAAAATCAGAGGCGCAGCAGGCCTGAAAATGAAATGTTTTTCCCCCGTAAATGCATTTTTTGAAGACAAGCATAATGAAACCAACAACATTTCACAGCATTTCTAGAAAAGATGCCAACAGTGTTTCTCTGTTAGGAAGAGGAACAGTGGAGGCAAAGTAGCTGTGACTTGCCCAAGATTGCGAAAGGAGTCTGGTTAAGAGCCAGGACTAGTTCTACGTTTTCTAGCTCCTGCTTACATGGTAAGATCTCTTCATTATGTCTCACACGTTCCAGCTTTCTGAAGTTTTTGACAATTTGAAATGGATATTAAGGGGACATAAGGTAAACTTTTTTCCCGTGTCCTCAGAGCCACATCATTTATTAAGAGATGTCATCCTAATGTGTATACAACTTCCATGGCTTTGAGTGTTATTGTAAATGGTAAAAAGACTCTTTGGTTGGGTTTAGACTGATGCTGCCTTCTGAAGTATAAGAGGTGCTTGTAGTTTTGAATAATGTCTTAGTTTTAATAATATTATTTTAATATGAAAATGTTGTTGTTTAACTGTTTAAAAATAGCATATCCTGCTCTGCTTTTTCAATATCAGGGAAATCATTTAGGTGTAGGACACCAACACGACCTCCCCCTCCTCAGGAGTTACAGAATTGCATTAAACTGCTGATACAGACAGTAAAACTGTGAGTTTTCCCTTACTGGCTCATTTGAAGGGTGGTGGTGTTTGGTGTTTTTTTTTTTTTTTTTTTCCCCCAATGAAAAAGGTGGTGTTGCAATTTAAAGGCCGGTATATAGATTAAACCAAAAGTAGTACAGTACATTCTGGAGGCAACAGTACAATGCTTTCTATCTGAAAAATCACAGATAGCTTATATAAACTGGTAGAAAAGTTTATGAAAGTTACTCTTCAACTTGCAAGTGAGTGAAGTGATTTGGCTTCACTTTAAAAACAGCAGCCTAAAACTGAGCTGCCTGAGTATTATCATTACTCCAAAGCAGCATAATTACCATTAGGAGAGAATTGGTTCCTTTAAGGGAAAAAATAATGAAGGGAAAACTTCTTAAAATGAGTTTTATTACATTTTTCTTATAAAATTAGTCTTTCATTTTGTTGATTAATGCTTGAGTTTAAGATTCTGATGTAGGCATTTTGCCATTATAATTCTGAAATATGGGAAGTCCTTGAAAACATTCCGGGATTGCCTTCTGTCTGTCTGCCTTGTAAAAGATCCTTTCAGTTAAATGGACCATCCTCCTTAAATGATGTCATTAGCTTGGATTGAAAAGACATTGCCTGCAGGGAAATCATTTAATTGTCTTAAAGTGCTCTACTTCTGTAGATCTTGAAGCAGCACCCTGACTTCCATCTTTGTACCAGATAATTCATCTAAAATTCTGTTTTTAATCTCTGACGAAATACTGAGATGTAATTTCCACTTTTATTGGAGAAATTTGAGACCTTTTATAGTCTTGTCTCTGTCAAATGGATGGAAAAGTTTCACTTGTTGAAATGCAAATGGGTACTGTCTTTTTTTGACTTAAAGAATTGATTTAACATCCATTCATGCACTGCTTTATAAATATTAATGTATTGAATTCTTGCATTTCCCTGATACCAAGATATACTTTTTTACATGCGTATTTCTAAAATCAGTAATATTTACTTGGTCAAACAGCAAGTCAAGTTTTGAGGATAATTGCGCTCTTTTTTATTTTTGTTTAAGGAAATGCACTGCATATAGGAAAATGAAAAAATTGACCATCTTTTTTTGTTGGACTTACCAGCCTCTCAGTCATGTAAAAGTCAGTTTATCAGGGATACTGGGAGTTTTTAATTGAGTAGGCAGTCAGACCAGCAAAAATCAAACCTGTGTGTATCAGTGAATTATGAATTTATTTAGAAAATATATTCCTTGAAAATATATAGTGTAGTTTTGTCTATAATCTGTTGCACTTATACTTTTAACATCACAATCATTTAATCTTAAAAACTTCAAAGGAGGAAGAAAAGTGTATTTCAAAATTCCTACTGTTATAGATGCAGTTCTCAGCTTGAAGAGGTGTTGTATGGAGAATGCTACAAAATTTTCATAAGATTCTGCCCCTCAGAAAGACTGGTTTTGTCTTTAAAGTGGAAAAATGGCATTTCTAAAACTTGATTAAAAAATTGTTCATTCGCTAATACTCATTTTTCTCTGATGTTGAAATACTTATGATATGCATTTCAAGACTGCTGCTGGATTGGTTGGGTTCTAATGAGTAATTTTCTCAGCCTGAACTTTGTTACTTGGGCTGTTACCTTTTTTTTTTCTTCTACACTGCTATGTACAGTAAAGCACCATAATTCTGAGCAAGAGACATTTTGTTTTAATATTGCTCTCTTTAACTTTTCTCACATTTTTGCTTGGTAGCAGCCTTAAAGGAAAATGTTTCAGTAGCACGCATAAAACTTAGGACTGCAGGTTTCATGTTTGTTTTTTTTCTAGCACT
>NC_053450.1:122580364-122662864 GCF_015227805.2 Hirundo rustica
TTTTTTTTTTTTTTTTCCCTCATTGTTTTTTAAAATTACTTTGCAATCTAAGAGTCTTGGGAGAAAATAGAGGAAAGATTGTAATGATTTTCATGCAACAAACTTTTATCTGATGTTACGTTTGGAGGGTAGTTTCACTACTATCAATGCATGCATCTTAAATGGACTGCAATTTTATTTTTAAACTTCCTCCTTTGATTTGGACAGTGCTGAATGGTAAGAATTTCTGTAAAATTGGATACATCCTGTCTTTTATTAACAGAGCATAGGCAACACTGTGGTTAACATCTTCTGAAACACAGTACTAATAAATACAATTAATGTTATTTTAATGGACATTTTTATGTTGCAGTGATCAGTGTAAGCTTTCATAGTGAAGTACATTTAGTACATATGGTATTGCTGTAGTACTAATTACATTTATTGCAATGGCTTTTGCTTTATGTCTCAGTCCTGCTTTTGTGCGGTGGACTGTTTCATAGAGGCATGCTGATAAAATATATGCCATGAACACAGCAGATGATATTAGAATAAATAAATGCTGAAGTTGGTTATAGCTGTCTGAAGGCCTCTTAGTGATGAAATACATTATCAGGGTTGGTCCCAAGGGTTTTGAGGATAACTGTGTCAAGACAATATATGCTGAGAGTCTGCTCTATGTATATATGGAGCCTTCCAAATCTGTTGATATAAACTCTGCCACATATACCACTTCTTATTTTTACCATTGCTGTTCCTCAGTTGCTCAAAGGTTGCAAACAAAAATAGGGTCCTGTTGTGTTGTGTACTCTGCAAATAAAGAAGACAGGAGTGTACAATCCAGCATGATGCCTAAGCTACTTTTATAAGGGTGCTTATATTAGACTTGGAATGATAAATAGTGGAGTGCTGTCATTGCAGAAGTGCCCCTGGTCTAAATGACCATTCTGAGAAGTGGGGCCAAAGACCATGGGCATGGTAAATGCACAGCCTTGGAGTTACAAGAACAGAACTTGTTTGGCATTGGACGCTAGTGCAGGTGTATCCACATCTTGACTCAGAACTGCAGGAGGATAAATGGTAATGTTCCCACACCATACTCCGTAGTTTATTACTTCTGCATGGGGTAGTTGTGCTGTCCATGAAGCAGTATCAGACCTCTGCCAGATGTTTAGTTTAGGTAAATACATCCATGATTCTGGAGTAAGAGCAAGTATATGAAGTGAAAGACTCTCAGGCTTGATTTGCTGATTATTTATTTTTTTCCAGTCATCATGAAATGCCTCTCATGCTGGCTTCTGCTGGAGTAGAAGAACTGTTTTTTTTTAATTGCTGATATACTTTGGTGCCTGAAGTATTTATTAACATTTTAATACTAGAAAACTGTACATGTGGTAGAGTATAATACTGAAGACTAAGGCCACAATGTAGAAAGGGATATTAAAAATAGAAAAGTAACAGGATACTTTCTGTTGCACTTCTAATGAGATGTTCAAAGCTGATCAAAGAGAGCAATGAAAGGAGAGGGTAAAGCCAACAAATCTTCATGTTTACCTCATTCCTTGGAATGTCATAACCCAGGGGAAAGGTGATTTCTGATTTATGGGCTGGATGTGGTTCCCCCTGAAGCAGCTGACCTATCTTAGAGCACAGTTCTGACATCTGTGCACCCTTTTGCCTCAGCTCTCTTGGGCAGATGGCTTGGGGATTCTATTTCTGAGAGTCTAGCTGGCAACAGGACCTGTGCCCAGTGGAGGTGGTGTACTCACCCTGTGACAAGGACTGTGGCAGGAGAGTGGGCATGTGTAGGAATAAAGAGCTCTCTTGAAGAATTTCCCTGACGTGGAGAGGTGCCAGTGAGTAGCGTGCACAACGTGATCTGGCTAATGCAGATAGATCAGCCCTTCATGAATGGAGGAGACCTTTAAATAGAGAAGGACCTTGGGAAGATAGGACTGAAAATATGGAGAAAGAGGAGATAAAGAAGAGGAAATGATGAGAGTTTAAAAACGGGAAGCAGCGTGTAAAGTCACATTAATGGACATAAGTAAGACTGTAAGACTTGGTGCAGAAGAAAGGGTCTTCCCAGAGGTAGGTACTTATGTCAATAAAGGGAATGCATGGAATAGAAGGAAGGGGGGTGGGAAACATGATTTCTTGCAAGTACAATTTTCATCCAGCTTCTGTGCAAAACGTTTACTGCATTTTTGTTAGAGATCTCTGGCAAATCCATGTGGTTATGGATGTCTCACTAGAAGTGAGTGGAAAGAGATTAATCTTTTCCACTGCTACGTCCAGAAGACCCTCCATCTACCCTCTTACCACCTAAGGGGAAATATCTGTTAAAAGTATACTTCAGGCTGATAGTAGTGAGAGAGAAGATGAGTCTGAACAACCCAGTCTTGATGTGGTGATGATTGATATTCTCGTTTGATTGTGGTCAGTCAGATGGTCAAGTCAGGCTCCAACAAGAGTGTCCCAGACTTGATGGCTTTGAAGCTGTGGTTTAAAAAGGAAATGTCTTCTGGCTAAAGAGCTGCACACTAACTGTTTGAATTTAAGTTAGGAAGCTAGAGTTCTTCCTTGAAATCATATTTAAACCATAAAAATTGTGGCAGAAATTAATTTCCTGAATTTCAGACTTTTGTTTCAAGTGCTTTCTTTCACCTTTGGCAATCAGAGATCTTTCTGGTTCTCCCATATATGCCTGCCAGGCTTGGTGGTAGCTCCTGTAGTCAGCGTATATTGGTTTATAGCACTGCCAGGCCCAGCTCCTAGCTTTGGATTAGAAGCGTATTTCCTGTGTCCTGTATCTGCTTTCACAACCTGCCATTGCAGCTTACTGCTTTTTCTTATCTTGAAGGTTAGAACAGGATTAGGAAATGAGGAGAGATGGGTCCTGGAAGTTAAGCAAACCAAGGAAAGTCCCACAAGTTCCTGGATGTTCTCACGGCTGCTCTGGGATCAGAAATTCTCTTGTGTCTCAAGAGAGAGGGGAAAAACTGACTCTGGGACATCTCGTTACAATACTGCCACGTGTTTCATTCCCAAGTAAAGTGAAAATTTTGGATTAGTTGACTTAAAAAGTTGGCCACAGAAATGCATGAAGAAATATGTGCATCATTTAGGAGAATCCACTGTAGAATGTCCGGGAGTATACTTGTTTTCACATGCTGTTGTTATTTTCTGCTGTTCTTAAGATATTCTTATGGGAAAGAAAGCCTGCGCTTTTTGTGGTAGTCTTTAATGCTTCAGCAGCTGATGTTCCTGTTTGTTGGGGTATTTGATCATGAAAACAGGCCTTCAAGCAGACTCAGTTTACTCTATGGCGTATGCCACAAATGTGACACAGCATCAAAAAACCCCTTTTGTATGTGTGTTGTCGAGATGATTTTAGGTAATGTAGTAACTCTTAGACTGGGGGCTTGGGGCATCTGGCAGTTTAGCCTGATATCTGCACAAGTCTCATAGCTTAGCACCAAAAGCAGTAAGGTGATGGCCAAAATCTACCAGATCTACCGACGATGGCTGAAATTGTAGCCTAGTTTGGACACTAGACTGTCCAAAGTAGCAGACCTGTCAATTCTAGTAAAGATCAGAACAAACAGGAAACTCAGTGCCACTAAAAGTAGAATTATTTTTATTTCTTCCATTTTGTGGAATACTCTGCTAAAAGAATAATGCAAAAAATTCTGAAATTTAAAGTGTATTGGTCAGACTCCTTCAATGACAAGGCTGTTCTCTTTTGATGACACTAGGTGAATAATTTAAGCCTAGATTTCTTTCTTTAAAATGTATATAACATTTCATTTGTAGAGCAATTAGCTTTGTTGGCCCTAATCACATCTCAGTTAGGTGAGGATGAGGTGTAACTCAATGTTGTTGCAAAAAACATATTGTCAAAGGACTTTCTTCATGGATTGTGAATTCAGGGCATGTGTATTATTACCAAAATCCTGCTGGCATTATGGTGGCAGCTTTTTATGGCAGGGGATTGATCAGTTTGGAGAACTGTGCAGTTTAATCTGTGGCTTGTGTGTTTTTGGTTTGATAAATTAGTTCTTGTTTTCTGTTCACTTGCTTGTGTAAAAAGCATGGTTTGTACTAAGCTTCACTAGTGAATGCCAGTGATAAACTTTGAAAGATTTTAGTATTGCTTGTTTTTTCACCAATGTGCAAATGTGAACCATTTCTTCTTCCGCCTCTATCACTGGTGCAACTGCGCTCTCCAGTATTGAATAAACGGTCCCCTGTTAGAACAACTGACATCTGGAAGACTCTTCACAGTACTTCACATAGCAATGTTCTGACTCAGCCATTAGTTGTCAGAGCTCAAATTGGGGTCATCTCAAGAAATCTGTAATGCCTTTTACTTCTAGCAAGAGCTGGCCTGAAAATCTGCTTAATGTTATCATTCAAAATTTACATGGTTTCATTAGGCTTATTAAAAGCAATGAAAAATGCAGCAGTACGTAACACTGATAAAGCCTTTTACCTTGCTATTTCAAATCACGTTTATGGACGATGGATTTAGCTTCCCACTAGCCCTGGGCAGAGGTTTTATCTCCATTTTATGGACAAGAAAACTGAGTTAGATTCAATGACTTGTCCAAGGTCATACGTAAGACTGATGGTATTGGGGAGAAAAAGATGTCCAGATTTCGGCCTTAATTAAGTGATAATTTTTTTGAATAAACTCAGTGTCTTAGAAAAGATGCATCGATGTCTTTGTCTTTAGGGTTTTAAAAATAATTTTGAGGAATAATTTTGCAAGCCATGAATCAGTATTTCCCTAAGAAACATGATTCTCATGACTGAAAATATTAAGAATTCATCCTTTTTTGTAGACTTCAGTTCACTGCTTCCTACAAAAACTTTGTTGTAGTCCACTTTGGCTCTGTTGTTGTCTGCCTTTGTGAAATAAAGCTGCTCTCATTATTTAGCTTTCTTCCATTTGCATATGTACAAGAGGGAACAGCTGCTTTCTGCAGGGATTTCATGTACTCATTCATATTCCCACAGTGGTGTCCTTGTTCTGAAACACACTGCTACCCTGTGGAAAAGCAGAATAATACATGGACAATATAGCAAGCAGTCTGTTATTAAACATTTGGAAGTACAGCCTTAAGGGGTAAAATATAAACACAGAGTTATAGTTTTAAATCTGAAGCAAGTGCCATGTAATGATGATGTATAACAGTCTCTTCCTCTTAAAGCTGCTGGAAAGCTATGGGGAAAAAATATTTTAGAAAGAAATTTTGCAGTCCTCTTTAGTTTTTGAAAAACAAATCTAATTTTACTACTTAGAATCTTTTGTGTTTTAAAAGGGAAAAAAGTGATTATGCTTATTCCTCATTTGAAGGTGATCTTGGACATTCGATCTTAACTATCACTATATCCCTGCACAGAAAATTATATTGATATAAACTTGAGATTTCCAAGCATGACCCTGACACTCCCCAAAGATTTGTGAATAGTGAGGCAGTCACAGGAGTTTGGTCCTTCCTTCCTTCCTCTGCACCACGCCCCACACCCCCCCCCCGCTCTTTTTTTTTTTTTTTTTTTAAATAACATTTTTATTGTGTATTTATATATAGATTTCAAGAAAACTAAAGCTCTAGATGGACATATAAGTACTCAATTAAAAAATGCAATTTGTACAAGTAGTATAAAAATGCAACATGTCAGTGGCTTCTGAGGACTTTGAAAAAACAAGTACATTCACTTTGCTTTTGTCTTTAAAAATTTTAAAGGAAACATGTACAATTTTGTCCCAAGGCATCAAGGCATGCATATACATGAGGCTGTGGAAACCTGTGCAGTTAGAATAGAAAGTCTTAGAAAGTGATAGCTACAAGTGCACCAGTCATTTAAAATAATACAAAACAGTTATGATTCTGAAGCAAATGCTTCCTTACTGGAATTTTCTTTCTTGCTAATGTTTCACCTTCTACTGTTGGTCTTGTTTTAGTAGTAGCAGAGAGTATTAAAATATTTTAAGGAGTGAGGAAAGCACTTACTGAATTATTAATATTCTGTTTATGGATATCTAAAAAAAATGGAAGGTCATAGTCTGACCTAGAGACCTTGGCAGTGTCCTTTAAACAAGCATTAATCATATGTAGTGCATCAAATCATCATGTGCAAGATAACACTAGTGACCTCTCCAACTGAGAATAACAAATGACTCTTAATTTTCCTTTCTGTACATGACAAAAGTGTTGACAACCTCTGTATATTTTTTCTTTTGCCCTGTACCTAATCAACTGATCATTTTCAACACAAAATTTTCCTTGAAGTGTATCTTTCCACTCCTATTTCTGCATGATAGGGACCTGTGTAGCAAAGCATTTAATGATTAGTCATCATATATACATGTTTTATGTCTAAAATCAAAATACTTTCTGCATCTTTGATGAAATTACATACTGAAAAAAGAGAATCAGATGACATGTTATATTTTAACTAGTTAAAATATATACCATTTATAAAGCTGTTCTTCAAAATGCAGGTAAGCATAGACCATGCTACAGCATTCTTGGGGAAGATGCATACTACCTGAAATTTTTTTTTAGATTTTATCTTTTTTCCATACAAAATACCTGACAATCATGCATGATCTTCAACACCACCTGTATGAAAGCTACTTAAAAGTCCTGAAAAGAGGTCATTATTATTTGTAACAGGAGCTGTGATGTGTTCAGACTCATGTCTTTATATGCAGTTGGAAAGTCTGAATAAATATTTTAGAGCTAAACTGAAGACTTAATTGCCTGTCAGCTGCTGAAAAGATCTTGTTAAACCAATTATAACTCTGTAATCCCATAGTCTTCATTCTGTTATGGGCTACACTGCAGCTATAGGGTATTTGAGAAATCCGCAGGATTGGTGTGCCTTAAGGGGTTAACAGCACCTTAGGCAATATTTCATGACCCTTGCTGCCTTTACAGAAATTGCAGGATTTCACCATTCTGGCCTATCAGTCTTACCATTGCTCTGCCACCTGCAGTCTTGATCTCTCCAGCTGGTTTCCTTCTCCCATTTTTGCAGCCTGGCTGTAGGTATGAGCCATGGCTGCTTGGCTGAGCTGTGCAGAGACTTGGAGCTCGTTCTCCATCCTGCTGTTCATTCAGCTCTTCACCATGGATTTGGAAACAAAAGCAGTGTGCCATTTGTTGGCACCTTGGGGTGCTGCACATCAGGAGTCTGGTGTTGCTTTGTCTTTCACCAGTGATGCCAATTCTTACTCTGTCTCCCCAGTTGTTTTTCCTGACTGAATTTCACTGAATGGCAGTGGGACAGAGTTCACAGAAGTCTAATACATTTTAGGATTTTGCTCTACCTGCAGACCTTCTTGATGGCATTTGTTCACTTGTTTGTTCTTTTTGGCACTCACATTTAGAGACCAAATTAGCAGCCTCTGGTGCTAGTTGCTAAAATCAAATGTTCACAGAAGAATGCATGAGTAGAGAAGGATATTGGATTAAATCTCAGAAGGCTGAGCATTTTGAAGTATCATGGAGCATCTTTTTAAGGAATCATAATGAGTGGCTAAATAAACTCTGTGTTATAGCTATGTTGCTGGAAGCTTTCAGGAAAAAACCTCTTGAGTGGTGGTTTCAATCTCCACCCACTGGTCAGTCAAGACCAAGTACAGCTGGACTTTTTCAACTAATCAGCCAGGAGAATTGTCAGTAGGGTAAAGTGAAACCCTCTTGTTTGATCCTATAGGCAATGTCTAGGGTACTCATCGTGTTCACATCAATTGCTCTTTCCATTGATTCCTTGGGGTATTACAAATTAGAGAAGATTAGACATTCTTTCCAAAATCCAATTAAATATTGAAGCTACATTTGAGTTGTAACATTATTGCTTTGCTGGAGTCCCCTGTGAGAGTTTTGCCAGAGGTTTAAAATTCCTAAGCCAGATCATATTCTGTATTACAGAAATCTTTAAAAAAAAATACTTGGTGCCACAGCTTCCTGCTCAGTAAGCTTAGACTTCTGAAAATCTGAATAACAGAAGAAAAATTAATGAATTGAGCCAGTCTGCAATTTATAATCCTTCACATACCTACACAATGACTTTTTTTCCTAATGGACTTACATTCTAGTATGCTTTTTAACCAGTAAGATTCAGATTCATCCTTTTTTAATGACTTGCCTCAAGGGGAGATCTAGAATTTCGGTTCTAGAAAATTATTTCTGTTCTAAGTTTTAGTTTCTAATTGGCTAAAATTCTTGCAGAACATGCATAGAGAGTGTTTTATGTACTGCAGTGTACTGTGTAGGATAATAACTGCCAAAGTCTCCTCTTCTACTCAACCTCAAGTGGACACAACAAATGATGCAGGTATGAAATTCAGTATTTGTGTCTGTGTCATTATAAGTAGCTTCAGGTGGTTAGTCCAGTCTCTTATTTTTAGAAAGTTAATTGCTTCTTGTGGTGGAAGAAAGAGAGATTGGTGTGTCTTTTTTTTTTTTTTTTTTTTTTTTTTTTTTTTTTTTTTTTTTTTTTTTTTTTCCTTCTCATATGCTGCCTTGTTTTGTGCTGCAGCTCAGTCTTTCACTCTTCAAGTGTTATTGTTCAACAGTGATGCCTTCACCTTTCTGTATTTAAGAAGTAAGTAATAAACTTTAGGCTGTTCCATATTGTACCATGTCTTCAGTCATGTTTTTTGTGTTATGAGTTTCAACAGTGAAACACCGGAATATGCTGATTTTTGGGTTGTTCATCCATTTAAGGAAGTTCTGTTGGTCTTTGCTTTGATAGCCTTCAGTGCTGAAGTTCATCATTGCTCCCTCAAGTTAGTGTTCCTACTGTAGTTTTTGTCTTTTTTTTCCCTCTCCTGTGGATATATAAAATAATCAAGCACATCAGGTTTGTGATGTATGCTGTGACTGTACCTGATGACTAAGTTAGAGTTCTGTGCTCTGCCAGTTTTGTTTAAGTTCATTTCTGAATCCAAGTTGCATTTCTAGAGCCAGCTGGATAATTTAGGCTCTGTAGGCTAGTAAGTAATATATGGTCCAAACCAGTATGTTTCAGTTTCACTTCTGACCATAAGTCTCCCTCATTTTTCTCTTAATGCTTACTTTATTTTTTAAAGTCAAACCCCCACCTTGGTCTGCGTAGCAACTTTTTAATGCTGTCTTTCCATAGATCAAGGACTGCTGTTAGTAAAGTTTTAAGAATTTAATAGCTCTGCTATTCTAACACTGAGCTTTAGTTCTGTATGGACATTAAAATGATGCCTTGTTATGCCTTGTACTGTTGATACAGTATCATGCTTCTCTGAAATGAGTTACAAGAATCATAAGAACTATGATGATTGATCATGCAAATCAGCCTTTTAAGGGTTTCTACTCTATTTGTCCTTAAATATAAGTTCTTACATCTGTACCTTATAAAATATTTTCAGATTTACTCCTTAAATTGTCAATTTATTTGCACATTTTATCTTCTACTGTTGTACACAATGGCAAATGAAGAACAAATAGCTTCATAGATATGAAAGATTAGTATGAATTTAGTGTGTAACTAGGACTACTGTCCATGTTAATTCTTCTTAGTTGTTTAGAAAAATATGCTTTGATTAATATTTGCCTCTTCTAAGGGTAGAAATCTCAAAATGGAGAAAAAGCTTGAAGGACTATGCAAGTCTGTTGTAAACTTCAGAGTTACAGAGGTATATGTAGGTGTAACCAAATATTTTTGTCTCTCTTTAATTAAAGTTTATTGGTTTTTACTTTCTCACTGTGATTTCTCACTATGGGCTTCATGGCAACTTTTTTTTCTTTTTGTGTAATCTTAATTTAGTCCTACTGCTTCAGCTTTTTTATTATTTTTTTAAATAAAAGATGCTAATTTACTTGTATTTATACAGATGGACATCTTATTTTTTCACTGAGCAATATGATACAACACATTATTTTCCTGCTGGTTTTCTGTTTATGTAGAAATTTCTTGATTTAAAAAAACCCTTTGTGTGACTTCATAATTACAGTAATTTTAACTTTAGTAATAAAAAAAAGGTCAGCAGGGTACTTTTTGGGTCATAAAATATGACAGTAGATGCTGTCTCAAAGAAATAATTAAATGGAGAAAGAAATAATTAAATGGAGAAGTGATAATATGTGTGAGGGGATCTTTCTGAGAGCATTTGTAAACTTCTGATTTCTAAATGTTGCCTTCAGGCTTGGTAAGAAAAGCTCAGTGTTTGTAAAGATTATCCTGACAGCAATATGCTGGGTCAATTGTCAAGACATGTTTAGCACAGGGGGATGTATCAATCTGCTATACTTACCACTGTAAGTGGTTGGAATAAATAGAGGGCTCAAGCAGATGAAGAGGGATTAACTGTGTAAATTGAGCAAACTCTTCAATCACTAAACCACTGATTTTGCAAAGGATTAGTCTGCTTTTGCAAATATTGATTGCTGATTTGTTACTGGGAATGAAGATGATATAAGTTGTGCAGTTGGTAAGTAGTAAGCTATGTGAAGTGTACATCATTCATATTAATGGGATTGTCGTAGGCATTACAGAAACTGACAGATTTATTAGAGCAGCGCTCTTAACATTGTCATAGTTAAAGTTGTGTCAGCACTTGCATTTTCTTTTTTTTTTCGTGTTCATAGATCAATTTTAATATTTACTCTATTGAAATTTGGTAATACCACTTTATAGCTTTGACACTTTTTTTTTTTTTTGTGCTCTTTTAAATAGAAATGAATTAACACTGAATTTTTAAATTAGAAGAAAATGCTGTACATTAGTTTAAAACAAATGTTTGCAGATTTTAATTCTTTGTTTTGAGGGCAACCTTTGAGTGATACTGTGCATGTTCACAAGTTTCATTATACCAGGTTGGTAGAGAAGTGATATGTGTTAGGCAGTTGCTATAAAGTGAAAATAATGGAGGAACTTTTGTATAAATGAGGTCTTTTGCTTGTATAAAGGCTTGTCTGACGTTTTTCCAGTGCTGCTAGTTTATCTGATAAAAGTTACTATGTTGCCTACAAATCCTGTCCCACTGATGTCCACAGGCTGTAATACTATCACTGAATACTGTCACCTGATCAAGCAATGCTACTCTGTTGTCAAGTTCAGTTAATTCATACGCCATTAATGTTATAACTGGTTCAAGTTTCAACGCTGGCTGTAGTCACTGGGTGGTTTGTCTTTCTAATCCTTGATTAGATTTATTTTAAGAGATAGGCTTAAGGAAAACTTAAGTGTGGTATGAGAATCAAGAGACAAAAAATGAAAGTTTAATGAGTTTGGAAAAAATCCCACTGATATTTATCCATCTACTTCATCATTGTAAAAGTCTTAAGTTGTAAAATATGCCCATTTCTCTTGATGTGTCATCTTTTTCCTCTTACACAGATATCACAAAACTCAGTCACAGCTCTTCTCTTGATTCTCTATTTTCCCAAATTGTGATACCTGTTGCAGCATATGATAGGATCTGTGATTTATAAACTTCCAATCCCTTAACTTTTGGGATTTCCCATCACAGATGCTGAAGGAAACCTATATGTGTTTAGGATAGGAAAAGATGAGCTGGCATCTTGCAAGTCATATAAGCGATCCTCTTTAATTTTTGGATTTCTGTCTCATACATGGTTTCCAAATAAAAATAATTGTTTCTAGCTGTAAATAAAAATATTATTTCAGCTATTTCTATTCAATACTAAAGCCAGCAAGAACTGCAAGGGTCATCTGAGAAACATTATGTAGCTTGGTGTAACTTAAAAAGATAATTGAAAAATTAAAATGGATATTTCCATTCACTAGATGTAACAAAATGTGACTTATGAGAGAATTGGAACAGTTGGTCAGATCTCCTCTCTCTTGTTCAGAGACAAACAGCTTCTGCCAGAGTTCTTGTTGCTTGTGTCTTCAAGTGTATGTTTTTTTTTTCTGGAGCCTTCAAATGGACTGGAAAATATTAGTGCAGTCATTCAGAAAACTTGGGAGTTGATATTGGAAGGTGGTTCTTCCTGTTGTTCTCAGTATACTCCAAGGTGAATGGCAACTGAAATGTACATCTGGAAAGCTTTCAGGAAGCACAGGAGTGTTCTGCTGGCTTCCCGCAGTGTGCTCTGTTGGCTTCTTACAGTGTTTCCCTTGTTCTTTTCAGTTAAGTCCCATGCAATTACAGCGAAACAGGAGAGTATTTTATCTTTGTGGTAGCAACCTTTGTGGTAGCAGAGGAGCTTTTAAAACAGTGATGTGTTTTTTGAACCATAAAACCTTTGGATTTTTATTACCTCTTTATTACCTCTTTCAGGGTACTTGGAAATAAAGGCATTGTATAAGTCACTTTTGATTTCCTTGCCTTTAATTTTGTTCATGGTCTTGCTCTGTAGATTGATTTTTCTAAGAGCAATGTTATCATTGCAAGAGACTGTAATTCTACCAGAACTTTCCACTTCTACATACTGAATTATATTTGATATGCATTTTGTGTGCTACAGTAAGGAAAACTTGAAAGACTTGTATGAGACTTTCTTATTTCGTTATTATTTTACAAAGGCTTGCCTTTACATGCAGACTGCATGTGTAAAGTGTAAAGTCATACCTCCATCTTAAACCAAATCAGCTTTCAAATGCAGAGGAGCTTTGAGTGTGATAGTTCACTGATCACTGAACATAGCTTTTTACTTAAATTATCAGTAGTAGAAGAAATGTATCAAAAATGAGGCAATGAGGCAGAACATTTAAATAATTTTGTGTTTGCAGGAATACATAAAATGAAATTGAAAACTGGCTTAGGATCTCTTCATTGAAATCTGCAACTGCCAGTTTTAAAGATGTGTTTTTAGCTGACTAGGAATTTGAATCTTTTCCTTCATACAGATGAAAGATTTTTCAGCTCCAACCAGTAATGTTAAAACTTTTTCTGATCAAGGATATGAGCTGTTGGAGCATTTAAAATGCACAAAGTGTGTATGTGTGTTTCCTTTCAGAAGTTTAACAGGCCAAGCCTTTGGCCAAGAGTCAGAACAGTTGGAACTTTGCAGACTACACAGCTAATCCAAGAGGGCTGCCAGTTGGCATAAATGACTTCCATATATAAAACTTCATGCAATTTACATTGAGGTTTTTGTTGGTTTTTCACGGCAGTCTGAGAATTTCCTTCTTTCCCAGGATTTCTTGGGTTTTGCTTATTGTATTTATGGTGTGTTATGCTTCTGATCAGAGCACGACTTAAAAGGTTCCCCTGCTAAAATATTCCTCTCACAGACTGAAATTCACATTGGAAGATTTTTCTCTTTAGCTAAATTTGGCACTTCTCAAAATGTACTGTTTTGTTTTTTTCCCCTTCTTTTTCATTCCTTTTTTTTCAGTAAGACTTTTAAGGGCACTTAAACTAGCTTCTAGAAACAACAATTTAGAAAAAGGATGTCTACACACTAGAACTTACTCAGAAGAAGAGACAGGGCAAAAAAAAGGGAAATTATAAAATTAAGAGGAAGCAAATTTATATGTTTTTTTGTTTAATGTATATGTGATTTGTGGAAAATCTAACTTGCATGGTATTACCAAAATCTGGATAGGAGTTCACAGAGTTCACACTCAAGTGGGCTTTACAAGATATGTCAAAATATTGTTGACTAATTAATACTTGGATTAGTAGGATATTGAAAGTAAAAGAACATGTACTACTAATTTTAAAATATAATTTAAAAGTTCATTGTTTAGCTTTGCCATAAATGACATTTGGCAGTTTTTCTGCCAAAACATATTAAATAATTCTTGTATTCAGTAAAATAGTTGTTATTGCTTGGTCTCAGTGTAGACTTACTGAAATAAAAGGGCCAGTTGCTTGATGATGGAATTTTAGGCCCTTCAAAAGTACTAATTAAAAACATTAGGATAGAATAAGAAAAGTAATAGCTAACTTCTGATTACCTCAAGTTTTTCTTAAGGTACTGTGATATGTGGTATTTCCAAGGGATTCTTATGTGTACCAGGTGGCTATTTAAAAATAGTAATAAATTGCAGACTACAGTTGTAGTATTACCTCTTCCAGGTGTTTTAGATGTTATGCTGAAAATTGTATTTTTCACCTGGAGGTATTAAATGATAGCTTTTAACTTGCTGTTTGATAAGCCTGTAGGACTTTCTTCCTGTTAGCCATCTGGGAATACAGGAATCATGGTATGGTTAAAGATGCTATCCATATGCAATTTGACATCATGCTGGTCATATTCCAGCTGTAGACTCTTATTCCTGGCCTTTTAATTTTCTCTGATTAGCTAACAGCACCTTCTGTGGTTGAAGCTATCATGTAAATATTCTGAGTCTTTACTTAGGGTTTCTAATCAAAATTGGATGTGTGTGCTTGTCTGTGAGACAACGCTGGGAAATTTCAGCTTGCCTGCATAATTTCATGAGAATTCCCAGTGCTTCTAATTGATCCATGATGGTCTGTTTTGACTTGGTTCTGTCTGCAAAGCAAGGGCATTGTTTTTATCTCTGTGTTTTCCTGCCTACTTTATTTCTCATAACAAAGTTTGAAGCTGTTGCACTGGCAGAATTTGTATTGCCAGTCTCTACTACGGGATGCACTTTTCTGGTAGCTGTAATGTGGGCCTCTGGATGACTGAAATCTGTCTTGTGCTAAAATGATTGAGTAAACCTCAATTCTTTAAACAAAACTTTTGCATGCTTTACAACATTTTTTGTGTGCCTTGCATTGCAGTGATGTGAGTGGGAGAACCTTGTATAAGACATGTTTTCTTTGCTGGCTGTATCTTTCTTTCTTCTTGCTTCAGAATCTTTGAGAAACACAAAACTGGGAAGGCTGCTTTGGTGTTCAGTGGTGCCTTTTCTAATGCTGTAGAATAAAGCCTGCTCACAGCAGAAAACATCACTTTTTAAAATTCACATGTACACCCCTCACATGCACCCCGCTTCTCCCCCCAACTCCAACAGCTCCTCCATGTGCCATGGGTGTAATTTGTGAAATTTTAATAAATACCTGTGTGAAAGTTAAATCTGGATCAAGGGGTGAAAGACATGAACTCCTCTGTACATTAAGATGTTATACAAAATGTAATGGTGGGTGTTTTAGAACATAGTCTAAAATCATCAAAAGCATGCACAAATCCAGGACAATGTTAGTTTACAAATTCAGAGTTAACTTTGGATATGAGTGTGTGATCCAGGAAAATTCCATTTCGCTGTGGATCCTAATAAATTGGAGTCAAACTAGCTGACTCCTGTAATATGTTAAAAGAAAAAAGGAAATTCTTTTGTCAAATGAAATGCTACAACTACTAAAGAAACTTTGCCCAGGAAACAGATGAGGATTGAAAAGCCATGAATGTAACGATTTTAAGATTTAGAATAACTAAACACACAGTTTAGGGGCTAAGTAGAAATGACTAAAAGAGATCTTATGCTAACTGCTTCAAAGAACTAGATTTAGTTTCTGTAGAGAATCCATTGCAGTGGTTTTTAGCTTGCCTAGCCCACTGCCTTCTCCTCTGCTTACAGGAAGGAAGAGAAGGGTTTGTACCACTGTCCTTCTATGGGAAAAGTCCATAAGAAATACTCAGTGTTTAAGCCTCTGAGGGTGTGGTATTAATGTTTGTAGCCCAAACTTCATATCCCAAATTAGAAAGAATTAAAACTAGAAACAGATGACAGTGCTTTAAGTATTCTTTATTAAAATACAATCTTGTTCTTCTTAGAGGAATATATGAAACAAGTTATTTTGTGAAAATTATTTTGTAAACTGTTAGAGACCACAATGCTAGGGATGGCTCCAGAGCAAAACTTCAAAGACTAGGCGGCCTTTGGAACAAACACTTTGAAGACCAAAATGCTGACTTTTTGTGAACCAATCATTTAAAAGCTAAACATTTTCATTACATTTATTCCAGGAATGAAATGCATTTTCTCTAACATTTATGTTTTGATCCTTGCATGGTAAACTAATTCAGAGCTACCGGGCTTCTACACTTGCAAAATGCAGTAGTCTTTCTAAAAGTGTTCTAGACAGTTAATGAAACTCATGAGATTTTATGTGATCTTCCTACTGATAACTTTTCTTTAATTAGAAACCTTAAGAAATGCAGTATACATTAATCTTCCCTTTAAAAAAAAAAATGTAGGGAGAAGATATGCATGTGAAAATAGACCACCTCCTCTTTAGCCTAGATTCACAGTGCTTGTGCAACAGATGTGACTCCAGTGTATTGCTATGTACAGATTCAAAGATAATTGAATCCTTCTGTAGTAGCTATTAAAAATGGGTAAATGCTGTATTTCCTGATCAAAACAGAATGAAGAGATATGAAGAATTTTGGAAGAAGTGTGTGAGAAGGGGGGTAGGACGGAGGAAAAGAAGATAAAATTTACTGTTTTGTGTTACTAGAAACATTGCTCTTTCTTTGCTCAACTTTAACACAAATATTTTCAGAATATCTCTGCCAATTTTGAATTGCAGCCTGAAAGATAGCATAAAAGTCCTGTGCTTGAGGACAGAATTACTGTTTTCTGCATTTCCTGCCAGGAGCAGGCTGTCCCTTTGCGCCAAAAGATGAGCTGATGGGGAAGAAGACCAGCCTGGCTGAACAGGGAGCTTTTGGTGGAACTCTGGGAAGAAAAGAGTTTATGACTTTTAAAAGAAGAGGCAGGCAACTCGGGAAGAGTATAAGCATGTTGTTAAGTCATGTAGAAAGAAAATTAGAAAGGCAAAAATTTAATTTGTCCACTACTGTAAAAGATAATAAGTTTTTAAATGAATATCTTAACAACAAAAAGAAGGCCAAGGAAAATCGCCATCCTTTATTAGGTTCAGAGAGGAAACACTGTTATCAAGGATGAAGAAAAGGCTGAGGTACTTTATGCCTTCTTTGCCTCACTCTTCAACAGAAAGACCAAATATCCTCAGGGCAACCAGCCTGTGAGCTGGTAGACAGGGATAGGGAGCAGAAGAGACCCCTGAAATCCAGGAGGAAGTAGTGACCTGCTGTGCCACTTAGACATTCACAAGTCTATGGGACCAGATGAATCCATCCAAGGGTACTGAGGGAGCTGGCAGAAGAGCTCATCAAGTTACTCCATCATTTTTCATCAGTCCTGGCTCACTGAGGAGGTCCCAGGTGACCGAAGGTTGGCCAGTGTGACACATGTTCACAAGAAGGGCTGGAAGGAGGATCCAGAGAACTCCAGGCCTGTCAGCCTGACCTTAGTGCTGAGGAAAGTTATGGAACACGTCATCTTGAGTGCCATCATGCAGCACGCACAGGACAACCAGGGGATCAGGCCCAGCCAGCGGGGGTCTGGGAAAGGCAGGTCTTGCTTGACCAACCTGATCTTCTCTTATTACCAGGTACCTACCCAGGGCATGAGGGAAAGACTGTGGATGTTTTCTCCTTAGACTTCAGTAAAGCCTTTGATTGTCACCCTGGTTTTTCTGAGTTTTTTTAAATCCTCCTGATTGTTCATAAGACGGAGTCAGTCTCTTTAGCTTCTGCACAATATTAGGAGCAGTTTTCCCTTTTTCTCATACATGGTAACATAAACAAACCTTTTGTTTTTCATTCCCTGTCCTTTGTTTACATGTTTCTAACCTGAAAACAACTGTAACCGACAGCTGGTCTGGCCATTTGGCTGGGAGGTGATAACTCCAGAAGCCAATCCACAGCCAGACCCACAAATGTATAAAAAGTAAGAAATAAACAGGCAGAGGGCTCTCAGCCTTGGGTTCTCTCTGAGGAGCAGCTCTGCCCTGCAAATCTCTGGTCTCCATGTGATTGCTTTGTGTGCTGTGATCACATTTGATACTGTCTCCTGCACATTCTGGAGCAACTGGCAGCCTATGGCTTGTACCAATGAACTCTTCACTGGGTAAAATACTGGCTGGCTGGCTGGGCTTAGAGAATGGTGGTGAATGGAATTACATACAGATGTGTCAGTACTGGGACTGGTTCTGTCTAATATCTTTATCAATGATTTGGATGAAGACATCAAGTGCACCCTCAGTAAGTTCTCGGATGACACTAAGGGTCTTCAGTGCAAAAAAAAAAAGGAAGCTGGAAAAAAAAAATTTAACAATTGTATATATATTTTTTTATGTTAGAAGAGGATAAAGAAATAGTGATCGCTGTTTTCTCCATGTGATCAAACTAATGTATTTTTCCACGCAGTTTTCTTTTACAAGGAATGAAGAACAGTGAATTATTCTTATTTGAGCAAGACAGCTTTACCACTATAATGGTTAAACCTCTGGTCCTCTACTAGGAAAGCCAGCTGTAATCAACCACTTAGCTGTTGCTGAATTACACTTATCTCCACTTCGCCTGTTTAACTTCCCATAAGCATGCTAAGCACCTCTTTAGAATGCATTGACCTCTGATTATTTCTTGCTTTATGTATCCCATAGCCCACATTGCAGAAGTAAAAAAAAAAAAAATAAAAAATCCTATTGGTAAACAGTGCAGAATTATACAGTCTCATTTTGTTTTATTTATGCTGTATACAGGATGAAATTTTTACATCTTTAGGTCCTCCAAAAATCAGAATTCCAGGCACAAGGATTGAATTTCATGCTGTGAAGTGACACTGATGAAACTTGTTTTTATGTAATGGACCAAATTCACTGTTGCAGTAAGGTGAAAAATTAAATCATTCAGGCTTTTTTTTGCCTGTTTGATTACCAAGTTGCGAAAATTGTAGTCATGCCATAAGCTGTAGTTTTGAGATCTTTCTGAATCACAAGATATTCTGTATTTGTGGGAGTTGTGTAGTGGAACCTATACATTAATACACCCATGTTAATAACATTAATGTTTTTCTGAAGTCAAAGCATGACTGGTAAAGCTGGCTTTATGCTTCAGTGAGAGCATTTCACTTTCTTTTCACTGGAGGAATTTTCAGCCTGGCAGCAATAGTATTATAATAACCGCCAGCTGCTCACTTGGCACAAGAGTGTCTAGAACCAAGAGGAAGAGCCCAGTGCATTATACATATAATTTACTTTTCTCTAAGATGAAGGTTTAGGCCTCATAAATATTTTGATCTGGTTTTTGATGGCTTTTGTACACATCAGTCTGAAAATATGCATGTGGAGCATAACTTGCAGATTTTATTTTGGAGTACATTGGAGTAATTCCCACCAATAGGGAAGAGACAGGAAGAGAAATTACTGTGGGAGATTCTTTTGTGAATGGGTGGTCAAGAATGAAGGAGAACCTGTAACGTTAAGCAGATGGACCTCCCTTGTTTTATACCAGGTACTGGATATGCAAGATTATAATCTCCCTGAATATTGGATAATTTTGAACTGGTCTTCACATCAAAAGAATAAGGTTCAAGATATTATTTGTGAGGTAGAAACTCTGGAATGGAAATGAGACCTTTTTAGATCCTCAATTGTGTGCTTGCCCACCACTGTCAGGACAATGACACAGCAGAAATTAGGTTTGGAAGAGTAAACAAAAGCCATCATTGTGCCTTTCTCTACATATAAACCCACACCAGCTGCAAGCCACAGAGCATTTCTTATTATAATGCCACTTTTTTCTTGGGTGTTTAAAATTTGGTTTAAAAATCTACAGTGTACCAAAGGAGAAACCAGGAAAGGCTGTGATCCTTTTAACATCTTTATTTCTAAATAATTTCATCATATCTAGAAACATACCATACAGTGCTAGGAAGGTATGGTGATCTCTGGTGGTCTCATTTTGAGAGAGAAGTTTTGCTCTGATTTTGTAGTGGACTTGACCATAAGTTTCTCATGAACAGTCATTGAGGCATTCAAGAAAGGAAGTCCCAGCAGGTCCTATTTGCATCCCTAGGATGCAAGCTTCTTGCATCTCCACATATAATTTCTTACAATGGACATTCTCCAGTGAAATTACAGATAACTGGAATTCAGGCCATTTCACCTGCATCCATGGGGGAAGGAGAAAATTCTCCTTGATGTGAAGACATCCTGGGGCATGCATGGGAGTATAACATGGGAAATTTTGAGTTCTAAAGGAGTATGTGATTTGAAGCATATGGCGTAATTTGCTTTATGGTTCTTTACTTAAAATACATAGTAATGCCTTCTTTCTTGGCAGGATTTCTCTGTCTTAGATTCTTTATAGGAGGAGCTGTCTTATTCAAAATCTCATGCTCCAGTCAACTAATGAACTTCTGATCTCAGCTGCTGGTGTAACGTAAGCGAATGCCACTTTACCATAACGAAGCACTGCTTTAGTGATACTTTTTTATGAGATTTGTGTCAAGCCTGATGTATTTCAAATGAATGGGGAAGCAATATTCTGATTGAAAGCAACTGTAAAAACCAATTTACTATGTAAATTCTACACTTTCTGCAGTGAGTTCCCACATCGAATGGTTGCAGTTCATTCTAAACCCTGTTTGAGATGTGGACAAGACAGTAAAGAAATGAAAAAAATGGGAGAAGGATAGACAGATAATACAACTTAGAAGTTTCCCATGCTGAATCTCAGCAGTAACTGTAAGGAAGATGTGACTGACTCTCTCCTCTTTCCTCCCCCTCTTTTTGTTGTAGTACTGGGACAATGGTATATCCACGTTTGTGCCTTCTTCCTGCCACATATGCACAACACCTGTGGCTCATGAGAATCTGGGAGGAGGTGGTTCTTTCTCTTTCCTTTATGCTTTTCATGCTACTTATTCTCCCTCCCCTTCCTTCTGAAGGTACAGGGCAATGAAAGAAGGAATTTAACCAGATTTATGCTTTTTCTTTCTTATACAGCTGTATGTGTTGTGGGATATTACAATTGGGTCTGTTTCTACTGCCCTTCAACTAAAGTTCCATCATATTTTTCGGTTCCCAGTCTTCTCTGACAGAAAGATAATAACATGCATATGATCTGTTTCTGGTTCAGCTACTTACAAATTGTGAGTGGCAGTGGGGCTGACCAGCTGCAGTTTGTTTCTTGGAGTTACTGCCTCCATTGCTTTGATGAATAGAAAAAGAAACTGGCTTCTCTGCAGGTTAAGGGTGGGAGAAGGACTTCTTTCTGCAGTGGCACCAGACAGTTTTAAACACTCTTTTTCCATGCATGTTCTTTTCCTCACAAGCTTTCAGTGCCCTGTGCAAAACAAATGTAGTTACAGAAAATACTATCACCAAATTTATCCTGACTTGTCATAGCAAAAGTAGCAAAATTGAGAGTGGAATTTTGATTCTACGAAGTAGTCAGTTCAGATGACAGAATAACTACACTAAGGAGTCCCCAAAGTATGTGCTTCTTTGGGATGGTGTTGTCCCATTTGATTTGACTGTTCAGTAAATGATCACTGGTCAAGCTTCCTCATCAAACCTCAAACTGATAGAAACAATATTGGGTAAAGTTAGATCTAAATGGTGGTTAAAATTCTTAAATTGTAAAATTTAAGAGTGAGCTGCTTTTGTCTGTTTGCTTATCTAGGTTTTATGTCTTCCTCATCTGTGGGGTTGCACTGTTCTAAGATGAGCCCTACTGGATGAGGTAGAGTTTTAAGTGTTGCACACTGATGCCTCCCAATGACCAATATAAAGCAATACAAGATGCGTATTTGTAAAACTCTTCACCTCCCCCACTCATAATACCATCGTTACATCACCTTTTAAAGTAACTGTTAAACATCTCACATACCAGCCATCACGTCTATTTGTGTTTAATTCCCATTTAATTTTGGGCTATGATTGCGTATTACAAAGGAAAGGGAGGACAGCTGCATCACTTTAAAATGCATGTTCATTGTGCTCTTGCATTTTTAACACAATAGTCAGAATTCCATAGAAGATAAAATAGACATTAGTATACTCCTAATATTTAAAAAATAATATTAAGAAAAAATGTAGTGGAAATATCAGCATAAGTAAAATTCTATCTACTGTCTTGGTGTCAAACAAAATATTTTGCAGTCTAAAGAGCCAGTTGTATTATTTAAGGAATGTCTTCTCATTTTGAGTATTTTCATGCTTTAAAAAACAGCATTCTGTGCATCTTCCTATCTCTTTCTTGTCTTTTTCCTGTCATAATTGTATTTAAAGAAGACTACCATAAAGCAACTCATTTGTAAACACTGAATTAAAAAAAAAAAAAAATCAATTTTAAGAAACAACCTAAAACCCCAGGAAATTGGTATCACCTTTCAGAGACAGTGCTTGGTTCAAGGTCAGACCACTGGTCTTCTGCCCAAGCTACATAATTTTAAATGGTGTTTTTAGCACAGAATTTGTCTTTTCTGTATGTTTATATTGATAGAATGTAATGAGATGACATATATTCTGATGAATAATGGCTGCCTTGTAAACTTGCCACCTACCTACAGTGACTCTTATGAATATTTGATGATAATAAGTAGTAGGAAGTTCACTATGTTGTTTACATGCACTTAAAAAATCCGGCATAGGCACAGGAGTACCTTTTATTCTGCTTTTTTGCTTGGGGTAAGCAGTATGGTATTTATATTCATATTAAATATTATATGTATATAACATGTTCTTAATACTAGGAGTTCTGTTTAAATCATCATTCTGTTGTTTTAAGAGGGAAAGGTTCTAAGGTAGAAGACACAATTTTTAACATTTAAAGATATATTTTAAGATGAGGCAGGGTTGACTGGTCAGTCTTACCTATGAATTAGCAGTTGAGAAAAAGGAAAAAAATACAGTGAGCTATACTCACCATTTTGCAGATGCAGGCATAGTGTAAATGTGTCTAAAATTAGTGTCTGTAGGTCCACAGTTTTATAGACCTCTGAACAATGTCTTTAGTTTGCCCATTATCACCTTACAGATCCTATGGGCAGTAGTTTTGTGTCATATTGCAGTAAGGTAAAATCTGTCAGCAATAGGCAGCACCTTTTATTGTCTCTTCATCTGGTTCTTTTTTTGTAGATGTGTAATAGAGGGTCTTCACCTTGTATGCTGTTTCAAGGTATTTTGGTGTGAAGCTGGTACCGAAAACCACATTTCTGATTTAATTGTGCTCAACTGAGATTCTTGATTGTGATTCTCTTACTTGCACATTTGAAAACTTAGTGCTTTCATTATCCAGCTTGCTTTACAGGCTGTATTCGAAACAATTGCTGTATTTTGTTTAATGACATTTTTCCTTCTGGGACTTGTAAGTCCTGTTATGCAGCTACTTTTTCCTTAGGTGGTGAGGACAACAGCTCTGACATTGATAGGTAGATGCTTCATTTACTTAAAATAATCTGGCATAATAGTTACTAGAATTTTTTTTCAGTAGCTCTTGAATATTGAGACTGTAAAATCCATAATTTTATTAGTGCTTATATAGCAGTTTTCTTGAAAAGCAGTGCATTACAGAATTTGTTTTTCTTTCAGGAAATCAGTTTCCTCCTGTTGCAGCTCAGGATCTTCAGTTTGTTCTGAAGGCTGGATACCTGGAAAAACGTAGAAAAGGTAAATCTTTGTGAAGGCTAGGGCATATTTAATGTCTGGGAAGTCTGTATGTCTGTATTTGATGTTACACACGTGAACAACTTTATACAGGAGTGATAAATAAAATCAGAAGAAGCTGAAACATTGAAGCATTATTATGCAAAAGAAGCATAGCACATAATTGCTCCTGTAGTATTGAAAGAAAATCCTATTTCTTTATTGACTAACAAAATCATGCTGTGAAAGTCCAGTCATCCGTAATTTAGGGACTTTCAGATATTTTTTAAGAAAACATTAGGAATGTATGTTCAAGTACCATATGTTGACTTCATGTTTCAGTGAGCATCAAGATTTATTTTCCTTCAAGAGGGCAAATATTGATCTCAGCTTTGGTTCAGTCAATATTTACCTTGATTCAATAAATCTTATATTGTCACTTTAATACCCACTTAATGCTGCGATAACTCTAGGAAATATTTAGGAAGTTGTTCATTGTTTCCTTGTATTTAATGTTACACATGACTTCCCTCTTTATGTGATTTCAAATTCCTATTTGTTTTCTTGCCACCAGTTTTTATTTCTAATTTCCTTCTCAGTGCCATGCATTTCCTTCGTTTCCTTTCCTTGGTGTCTTTTCCTAACTCCTCCTCCCTCCTACCTCACCCTTGAGAAGAAGTAACACATTTTTGTTCAATAATAGCATAAACTGATATAACACGTTGTATTAATTTCAGATCACGCTTTTCTTGGCTTTGAATGGCAGAAGCGTTGGTGTGCTATCAGCAAGACCGTTTTCTACTACTATGGAAGTGACAAAGGTACTTACAACAAATATGAAAGCAATGATGTTTTAATGCACTAAAGAATATGAAAATTTTATTGGAGTTGGAAACTGTGAATCAAAGGTAATTTTAGGAAATGGAATGAAGCTTTTAAAAGAAACCTTTTCTTTTAAGCAATTCTTGGACAGTGCTGTGAATTTTTAAAATTCATGTGTAAATATTTGTAAGAACCTGTCAGTGTTTTCTAAAGCGGGGAAACTGAAGGGAAAAAAATTAAGTTTTTTTTAAAGCTACTTGGCTAATAACAGCTGGCTGTTCAGTTTGATAGTATGCTGGTACTCAGTTGTTTTACTAGATAGAAAATATTCTTTCTCTACAAATAGGATGTTAATTTGAAAACATCCTCTAGTAATTATACCTTCCGAGTTCCTTAGAGATGGTTCTATCCAGGAAAATATTAATCTAAAAGCTGCATAGTGGAGTTCTTTCTTTCTTTTTAAATAGTTTATGTTCTGGAAAAGCTAGGAATTAAGTAGTGTATTTAACTAAAGCCAGCCATGGAAACTAAAGCAAACATCTGAAGATGACTTTTAACTTTAAAAGGCCAGTTTGGAAAGAATCTAATACTAATGTAATACTACAGTATTACTTTGAATTTTCAAAATTTAAAGTAAAATAAAACAGATTTAAATTTTGTGCTATGTGCATTTGATGCTTAAGGGTAAACTAAATGTTATATATCTGAGTAAATTTTAAAACTACAATAGTCTTCCCCTCCCCAACCTCCCCCCACCTCCAGAAAAAATTCCAGGGTAAACTTTCTATTGAAGATTTTGGTTTTTTTCCTTCTTATTGTTGGTGTTTTATTTTTGAGATTACCGCAGGTAGTTATTATGTGGGGTTTTTTTATTCAAAGACTAATATAATTTGCTCCAGTTTGTTTCATTCCTTGATTGTATATATACATATATATATATACATTGCCTAGTACTTTAAAAATCACAATTTTTTTCAGAATCTATGGCTAATTCATAAAGATTGTTCTTGATTATAAAATCTTTGCATTTTTGTCGGCTAGATTTTTAGAAAAAATAAGGTTTGATTTTTTTTTAAAACATTCTTTTCCTTGTGGCTGTGCTGATGATTATTTATTCTTCCTAGCATATGATCTTTGTATGTTGCCCACCTGGTCTTTGTCCTTATTTTTTTTTTTTTTTTCCTGTCTTTTGCGACTGATTATCAAGTCTGTGTTGCAATTTTTAGTACCCGCATTGAAAGTTAAGATACATGGAAATACATTCCCTAGCACTCAGAAGGTTGGTGTCATGTTAGGAATTGACTTTTGCCCTGAGTTTTAGCCTTCTGATTTGTTTGCATTTTTGTAGTCGAGTCTTCTCATGGATTGTAACATAAACAGAGTGATTGTTTTTGCATTCCTCTCTGATGAGGGACAATTGATGGACTTCTAGTCTGGCCAGTGAGGTGGAGAGGTAGCAACCTTATTCTCCAATCCCTGGTCATTGTCCAGAATCTATATAAGCAAGGTCAAATAAGTAAACTTGCCTTCTTTTTGCTCTGAGCTTAGCTTAGCTGTGTGTTACTTTTTCGTGTCCTCTCGCAACAATTGAATGTGATATTTTGTAGGACCTCTTTAATTTATGAATCTGTAGACTTTTTGACTTTTTTTCTTTTTTGGGTAATTAATTTGCAGCTTTTCTAGGCTGCAGATGGTTTGGGGGAGGTCCTCCTAATCATGAGCTAATGATGTGGGAGGGGTATATGGTCCATTGGAACTGTATTGAATCATAGAATCATTCAGGTTGGAAAAGATCTCTAAGATCAGTGAGTCCAACCATTAACGCAGCAGTGACAATCCCACCACTAGACCCTGTCCTAAGTGCCACATTTACATGTGTAGTAAATATCTCCAGGGATGGGGACTCCACCACTAACCTGCACAGCCTGTTCCAATACTTGACAATGCTTTCAGTGAAAAAAAATCTGAGCCTTCCCTGGCGCAACTTGAGGCTATTTCTTCTTGTTCTATCACTTGTTACTTGAAAAAGCAACTGACCCCCGCCTCATTATGACCTCCTTTCACGTAGTTGTAGAGAATGTGGCACAGTTGGACTCCAAACAGTAATTCATGGAGGAAGCAAACAAATCAGATCCATGAATTTCTGCCCTATCTCCATTGGATTGGAGCTTGTAGTGCAGAAAAACCAGTTAAGCATGGTGTAGTGATTTAATCTTGTAATATGGGATGACTAAGCCAATCCTGAAGTTGCTTTTGAATAAAAAATGTTTTTTTCTAGACTGATCAGAGGTACTTTCTTCAGGCCTGTCATGCTGTCATGTGTAAAAGTCCCTGTTCCAGTGCAGAAGCAACTCAGCATCATTGTGCAGAAACTGGACACCAGCCATGGCAGGCTAGTATGCTGTTAGAAGTGAGCTGTCATCCTAATGCTTGTGAACGTACGTGCTGCAGTTTATCACGCTGTTCAGCTGCAGATTGTCAGCATGGATGAGGTGTGCTATGAGGCAATCCTGAGCAGGTCTGGCATTTACTCACTGCAGCTGTTTTCACTCCTGCTGTTGTGGCCAGCAGTGGTACCTTCTGTAGTATGCTGTTGTACTGGGGGCCACCTTCTTTTACTATGACCCTCGATGACTTGGACCATGTAGAAATTCAGAGCATGTTCTTGCCAGCTATAGAACAGCACTGAAGTGTGTGTTTGGTGTCTTTGTGCAAATTATGAACCTGGTTTCAAAGTGACAAGGATTCCACATATACTCAGGCCTGCTGCCTGCATTATTTTAAATGGGTGATGGGCTGCTAGTGCCTCTGTGTTGGGGGATGTAATGCTGGGAGGCAGCAGGGATTTCTGCATCCATCTTGGCTTTTGATGTGTGTCTGTTTTTAAAACCAGACCATAGGTGAATAATCTGTGAAAGCTACTTTGTGTCTGCTATGATGTGTCTTTTGTTGACCAAAGTTTGATTTTCATGCTTAAGTGTCAGTGGTAAACATGAGGCTATAGGATGCCTTTTTATTATTTGTATAGATTTGGTGTTTCCAAAACAGTTTTAGTTCTTCTGACTCTCCTTTTTGCATTGGGAAAGCAAGAAGTGTGGAAGTGTATAAAGCTCAGAAACATGTAAGGAAGAGTTTCAGAATCATTTACTCCAAGCTGAATGATGAAAAATGTGACGCCTAGCCCAGAAGTACATAGTGGAAGATAAAGCCTGTGAAATGCAGTAAATGGCTGTGTGTTTGTGTGTGTATTCACCTAAACGACTCCAAGCATCTCTTCAACAGTTGTGATGCTTGCAGGCTGGTGTATGTCGTTTCCATTTTCTCTTCTGTTTTCTTCTACATTTTGTGTAGCATTGGGTAGTGAAGCAATGTAATTTATCCCTGCAGAATAGACAGGTCTAAGTGCATCACCCACATTTTTTCTTTCGATCATTGATAAATGGAGTAGATGGAGAAACAAAACTTAAATGTTTGAGCTAATCACATCAGAAATAGGTATTGCTGGAAGCACGTGTGTATTTATGCCTGTGCTGCGGTATCAGTTGCCAGCACGTGGCCCAGAACATTGCAGAGGAGCGTATTCAAATGTCAGAGCAGGGTGGGATTTTGAGAAGCTTGCCTGGTGCTCCTTTTTGTCGTCTTTCCTTCTCTAAATCTTTTATAGTCCTCTCTTTTCTTTCCTTCCATGCAGTTGCACCCTGAATTGAATACTCTGGTTCTCTATCATTTTTCTGTATGATCTCTCGCTGTTCCTGTGTCCTCAGACACCGAGATGGTATGGATAACCTTTCAGACCTCAAAGTGCATGTGAATAAGGAAAGTTAATTTGTTGCTTTATAAATGATTGAATTAATGGCTTCATTACTTCTTTCTCACTAGGCCACAATGTTATATGCCCTTCTGTCTCAGCAAACTGGAGAGATCAGCTAAATGTTTAGCAAGACAGTAATTGATAACATTATGGTAATTTTTCCTCTGCTAATGGGCACTAAAAATTTATTTTCATTTTTATAACTTGAAAATGGTATCTGCCTGCCTGCCAGTAATATGATGTTAAAGACGGGTATAATTCAGAGGCTTTTAGAAAAGTCCGAGTTTATTTTTTTTAAATTTCCTTAGTTTTAGCATGGACATTATAGTTTTGGATGTCTCTGAATAATAAGATAGTATGACCAGGCCAGTGGTGAATTACTTATATTAGGGCAGAAAAGGGAAATGTGCATACTCAACAGGACATTGTTGTAGCAGGGTGATGGCCATCAAAGGCACCTATCTAATGTGTACTCGATCTTCTGCTGTGAGACTTATATTAAGACCTCAAGAGTCACACTTGCCGTTAACAATGAGTTATTTAAAAAATAACTACTGGGTATAAGCAAACAATATAAACAATTCAGTACCCTAAATCACTGCCTCCATTTCTTAATTATTTTACAATTTCAATTTCTCAGAGGACTAGATTAAAGGAAAGAAGAAAAAAAAAAGTTGATTACATTTCAGATCTGCTGTCTAAAAGGGAGGAACTTCTGTGCATGCATTTGGAAAAGACTGTTCCAAAAGCTGGAAAAGGAATTACCATTTTGGAGATACTTACGCTGAACTATTTTTAGATAGCAGACATCTTGCACATGGAAAAGTATGTGAAATTACATTTAGCATGAAGCCATGTAAACTGTAAAATCTTACAAGCTCCTAATCAAGATGAAGAGAGTTAAATTATAGATTCTAATGGCATCTATAAATACTTTATCACTCTCTGAAATCTTTCTGTTTGCCTTTGTTCCTTACGTCTTTCTCTGTAACTTCTTTCCTTTCTACTATCCGAGTCCTCTCTGTTCTTCAGAACGTACTAGTTCTTTTTACATGTGTTAATAATATGAGCACATTGCCTTAGGCCTCAAATTTACAACCCAGTAATTTCAAGATCTCATTGAAGGTTTACCCTTCTTTGTTTTAAATGTTCCCATGGACTTAGTTACACAAGGTTACTTCAAAATGCTTTTTCTCTGCTTCCCTTGAGACTCTCTTTACCCAATATAATATTGGCTCTGTTTCTGTTAACAACATTTAACTGTTTTTAGGATGAATGTTTATAAACAAGAGAAATATCTAAATGCTTTCAAATTTTATTCAGATCTGAATTTTCTCTATGTTAAATATAGCCCCTCCCCCCCCAATATTTTTTTTCTCTTAAATTTCTGTGTACTAGCTTTGGTGATTTTTTTTTTAATATACTTGGTGCCTGATTCTCCCCTCTTCTATACTATTTTTTAAAATGATTTTAAATTCCTGTTGCAAAATGATCTATGTAGACCCAGATTTATTTTTCTGTTCTGTGCCTGACATGGGAAGAAGGGGAGAGAGGAGGATGAGCAGATGAGAGCAAAGGACACATTATGGTGAAATGAAATTTGGCTTCATTGTGGAACAACTTATGCTTCATGATGTTCGCTATCCTTTTTATTTTTACAAGACTGATATTACACTTTTTGCATTTCTGTTTTATGTTTTTCTGGGACAACTTAAGGGTTTCCTGTTGTTGAATTGAAAAGCTCTATCTTGAGAAAATAACAGGCAGCAAAAATGTTATCGTTCTTCAGAGAAATCTGTTCCATCAGCATATATCTCCCTAGTACTTCCTAAATATGCTGTTGTATTTCTGCCTAGGCCAAACTCTGGGTCTGATTTGGGGGTTCAAAATGAAAGTTAAGTATCTGTAATGTAAATACGCTTTTTGAAGCTGCTGTTGACTCCCTCTATAAAAACAATCTAATTTTACATCTCCAAGTAATATCCTAAATTCTTCATAGCTTTTAAATATCAGAAACTGTCAAATTCTCCCTAAAGCACAGTCTCCAGAAAATATTTCTGATCTAAACAATTTAACTCCCGACGTGAAAGTTCAGAGGAGTCGCTGTGGCCTTAACTTCACAGGGCATCTTGAAACCAAAAGCCTGGGTCTGTCCAAACCCATTGAGCTGCAAGCCTGTGCCAAGCAGTGTGCCAAGCCGAGGTGATTGCTGAGTCTGACCATCCCAGGAAGGCTCTGCCTTCCAGCCTGCACCTCACTACTCGGCCTGGCCAAGGAGCTACTGTGGGTCATGGTTTGCTCGGTGGGGATCGGGCAATGGGGTTTGTAGACGTACATTGTTTGTCACCATCAGAGCAGGCAGCTGAGCTATAGCTGACCTGTGTTCTGCCATTCTGTATTTGAGGAGCCATTTCCCAGGACGTACTGGGTCTTATCTCTGGCTTGCTGCCAGAGGGAGTGTGAAGCCATACTGAGTCTTTCAACTTTAACAGGGTCTGAGTCAGGGCTGCGAAGTACCTCATTGTCTTAGAATTTCCTCATTTGCACCACACTGGACTTTATTCAGAGGTTACTGCTAAGACAATTGGAAGTAAAAGAAGCAATGCGAAGTCTATCAATTGCTATAATGGTCATTGAAAGACTATAATAGCAAAGGATGGATATATATATAATTTGGCGGTGCATACAGGTAATTTTCATTAGCACTGAAATAGTGTGTTCAGAGAGATAAGACAAAAACAATATAAACAGAAAAACAATCAAATAGGATATGGATGCCATGCACTATCCCCTTCCAAAGTGTACAGCATTTTTGTGGTTTAACTGCAGTGCTCTTTGAAAGAACAGTGCAAAGATCATTCGAGATCAGCTCTGTAAAAGTATATTACCATAAAAGGGATCACCCGTGTCACAGAGAAGCAGTCTCTGAAATAATCCAAGAGAGTAAATTTGCCTCATTTTTATCTTGACAAAATGTTTTTACCTTTTGAACCTGGTGTTTGTTTATTCTGCCTGCATGCTCCTATCTTCTATGGTTTTGATAAACCTCCAGCATGGGAGAGTGAGAAATTAATGTGTTTCACTTCATCTTCTCCCTGAGGTCACAAGTGTGGGAACAATAACAGTCTTTTAGGCAGAAATGAATTTCATTAAAAGGAACCTAGTTAGCCTATTGCAAGTTATTATTTCTAATATCTACCTTGGTGTGATTTCATGAATTTTGCATGTGTGTGCTGTTTGAAATAGGTGTGGAGGATTGAGCAAATATAAAATATTAGTACTATATTAATACTATACTTCTATTAGTACTTATTTAAGACAGAATAAAACTTACTATGGGGAAAGGGAGTGGAAGTGAAAATAGAGTAGTGCCCTGGATTTTCTCATATATCTCTATTATTGGGTATTTGCTTGCCCTGGGTGAGAGTTCATAAAAAATTGGAAGGACAGAGAATGTGTGTCTATGTGCATATAAGTTTACTAGAAAGAGAATTTGACTGGTGACTGCCTTTATGTCCATTTATATTCACATTGCTGTGTTAGCCAATTTCTACCCTCTCAGGAGTGGAAACAGATTTTCTTTCCTATTAAATTCCCAGAAATAAGACAAAAATTTGTTGAAAACTATAGTTTTCCTATTTTGTCTACTGTAGAAATTTTCTCCTTTTGTTGACAAGCATAAGCAATGGATGCTCAGTTTGCACCTAAGTTCTATTCAGCAGTACTTAAAAGAGTTTTGCTGCTGTGCCTGCTGCTTATTGTTAATTAATGTTTTTCTCTTCTGTGTAAAAAACCCCCACACTAAATGGCATTTTTTGATAATGCAACTGCGCTTTGTTCTTTGTTTGCCTGTGTAAAATGTGAACTGTGATGCCAGTCTTCACTTGAATGCTGCGCTGTGATCTGCAGAAATTACAAAACTTAATTACTTTTACATTTTTGGTTTGTTTGTAATATTCGCCAAAATATGCCAGAGCACATAAAATCTGATGTTGAATTTGGTTTGAAGGGCTCAAAAGGAGTGCACAGGTGCTGCTTGCACAACAAGCAGTGCATTTAAAGCCAGATCTGTTGTAAGTGATACTTTTATAAACCAGAACCTTTGAAAAGTAGAATTGTCTTTAAAACAACCACATGGCTGTACCTAATAAACTGTGGTAGGGCTTAGGACTTTTATTAGCTAATTAAACATTTGCTATTTTGAGATAAATGCTTTTGGAATGAACACAGATGCACACACCTGAATTTATAACAAAATTCATTCTGTATTTTTGCCATGTTGAAAGGAGGCACATCTGGGAGTGGGTGGGAGAATGTGAAAAGCAGCTTTTCCAATTGCTTAAAAAGAAACTTGAAGTTTATTTTTTGAGTGAAGTGGTTAGTTTAGGAGGGAGCTCAGCAAGTTCTGAGCTAGACAGGTTTTTCCATTGGTTTACTGAACCTGAAAGAGACACTGATTTATAGGAAATGTGTCTTGCAAGTTCCAGTTCTTGGCTTTCCCTAGATACAAGTGTCATAACATGCACTTCTTACTAAATAAGACCACCATCTGCAAACATCCCCCTGTGGAATTCCTTAGGCATCCTACAGAAAAATGTACTTCTGGGTACATCGTCCCCTAAAATAAAGCTTTATCTCCAGAAGCATCACTTAATCATTTTTTGCTAAAAACCTCCCTGTTCTTTGTAAAATTCATGAAATAGAAAACAAAATCTGAATAAACGATAACCTGCTGAGCCACTTACATTCACTGTTGTAAATGAAGCTCTAACTTTGTTTTTTATCTCCAACAGACAAACAACAGAAAGGTGAATTTGCCTTAGAGGGCTACACCATCAGAATGAATAATAGCCTTCGGAAGGATGCAAAGAAAGATTGTTGTTTTGAAATCTCTGCTCCAGATAAGCGCATTTATCAGGTTGGACTTTTTTGTGTTGACTTGAAATTTAATTGACAAAGCTGTTACTATTCTAGTTACTGAATTAACATTTCAGTGAAACAACTGTCACTGATATCGTAATGAAAAAAGGAAACCCTTGGTTGCTTATATTTTATATTCATATATTAGGAAAAAAAAATCTGATTAAACTTATGTATGTACATGTTCAAATATTATCTTTTTGGTCAAGAGCAAGGAAATCTATCATCTTTATCAGTCATTTCAATATTAGCATTTTAATATCTATTGTATTGTGTGGCTTTGTGTCTTTAATTCTTGGATGAATTAAATAGTAAAAAAAGGTTAAAATATGTATCAGTGTTAAATACATATTGTATTGGTCATGGCTTTTCAAGGAAAACCGACAAAAAGGCACATATCAGCTGTGCAATTCAGAGATCTATCAGCCAGACATCAATATGGAATGTAAGTTTAATAAGTTTTAAATATCTGAGATTGCGGTTGAAAGCCAGTTAATTAAGCTGTCAGGTAGTGTGTTGGAGTCTGACAAGAACATTTTTAAGAAAACTGTACCCAGCAGTCTAAAGAAATTCATGGGTGTCTTCTAATTGTCAAGGGCAAATTTTGTTCATCAGTTCTGGCTTTGACATTGATGAAGAGAAGCAGCTTTTTTCTGCACAGCTGCCAGCTGCTGATCAGAGTTTCAAATCCATCATCCTCTCCTTCAATTACGTAAATTTGTCAAAATTAGCTGTACATTATAAGAAGCATCCTTGCAAGAAAAGTACCAGAAGACATGAAAAGAATTGCTAATGGTTTCTTGAGGAAGTGACGGGAATGTTACATTCCCTCTTTTTTTATTGCTAATGAAATTGTAGTTGTGTTTTTGTCATTACTGCTAGTAGTTATTAATAAACATTTAATAGTTTACAGCTGCCACTCCCAAAGAAGCAGAGGAATGGGTACAGCAAGTCAAATTTGTAATTCAAGGTAAGCCAGCCAGTAGAGCAGTTGCCTTTATTGCCAATACTGCTTAGTGATAGTAGTTCTGTCCATTTATTTATCTGTCATGTTAGTACATGTAGGATTCCCACATGTCCAAGTTTTGAGTAGCAAGTCCTAGTTTTCAATTGTGTTGCAGCTTTTATGTGACTTTTCCTTTTTTTCAAGATTTTTGCTTTTCTCCCAGGATATTATTTAGCTTGAAAGCTCTCCCTTATACAAACTCCTTCGTATAAACTTTCTTATCCATTGAACAGTGTAAAAAAAAAATAAGCAGAATGTACTGGAAGGAGCAAGTCATGGAAGAATTGTTTTCATTTTGCATAAATTTCTGCTTAGACATTCTTTTCCACTAAATGTTAACTTTTTAAAACCACTGTTACATAGATACGGGATCTAATACTATTCCTGAGGAGGAGGAAGAGGAATATGATGATGTTGGACAAGTGAACAGTGAACCGATAGATGATAGCATTTATGAGGAAGTTAAAGGTATTGTTGAATTCTTTCTAACTGTGTGACTTGTGATCATTTTGTCTTCTCTACTTCTAGTTTGATAACTCTGAGTGGCTTAAAGGAACTGAGTAAAGTAGCGTGACAGATAAGATACTTGTAGAGTTCAGATTTTGCTATGACATTGACAAAAGAATGTCTCCAGTTCTGAGAGTGAACAGTTTTCTTTAGCAGGGGCATCAAAATAGCGCAGAATGTGTAAAAGTGAACTTGGGGGACTGTCAACTCATTAACATTTCCCGGTATGCAATTTTTTAAAATTAAAAAATTGAAAAGCCTTACAGCTTTTTCCGCAACATGCCCTGTATGTATGTATTTAGGCATTTGTGTTAAGCAAAAGTTCTCTATCATTCTAAATCTTACCAGCTTCTGCCTAATGCATGTTGTTATGATCCTGCAAGAAAGCAATGTGTTTGTTTGAAAAGACTCTGGAAATGAGCTGCAAGGAATGCAACACAACTGTTGACACTGTTCTGTTTCATGTTTTCCAGCATGGCTGTGATTATACAGAAACTTTTTACTGTGGTCTTTCCGATGTGGTTGAATGGTTATGGCTAAATGTCCAACTGTATCTGTCAGATGGCAAAACAAAAGTAAAAGAGCTTGGCAAAAGATCCTGATTGTAGACATTCAAATACTAGGAGAAAGGTGCCTGTTCTTTGTTAAATTTTAAGAAGTTGTGAAAAAAATCAAATTTTCAGTTATCATTAGTTAACAAATGATACTTTGAAGTGATATGACAATTAATAATCACTTTGTATGAAATAGAGTTCTATATCCCTTGCTGTTTGGAGCAGTTCAATTATCAGCAATAATTTGAGAAGAAAAATCAGTTGTGTCACGTGACTAACTTTCTGACTAACATTCTGTATCTATTAGGTAGAATTTCCTGGCCACTGGAGACAAGAACATTTTACACTTTGTCTTGATTTTCAGTTTAAGGTCATTTCAGTGAATAAAGGGCAAAACCCAAGAAAATGAAAATTAATTTTACTATATTCATTCACAAAAATGAATATCATAAAATTATAAGATATAAAATTATATGTCTTTAGGAGGTGTTTTTTTTGGTTGTTCTATGTCTTTGAATTGTACCTACATTCCTTCAACATAGAATGCACGTTTTGCTAAAATGACATGCAATGTGTCAGGCATGCTAAAAACTCTCTGCAATGAATATAAAAACTGTATTACCAGGCTTAATCTTATAGCTACAAGATACAGCCAAACCTTATTACAGTGCTTTGTGGGTGCTGAGGTTCTTACAGAAAGTGGTCTTGTATGCTTGCTTATGTTTTTGTTAAAGATGCTCTCCATATATCCTGAGATAAAATACTCTTTTTTTGAACTTCACTTACCTTCCCTGTTCATTTGAATGTCAGATAGTAAGTAGATCTGGAGCAGTAATACATAAAATACTGGGAGGAGGGCATTGGTTAATATAGATTTTGAGTTCTCTGCTTTGAACTCTGTCTTTAGTGAATTGCTGCCTTGGTGTGATTTTGTAGGAATTTATATCCCATTTTTATGACAGTTTTCCAGGCACTGCTATCTCCTAATGTGGCAAATAACCATGAAATGTAACAACATCACAAAGAAGGGGCAGTTCAAGAAATATAGTTTCAGTTTTTAGTTAAATTAATTTATTTCCTCATGATTTTGGAGTGTGCTTCATTTTCATGTTATCAAGTAGAGATTATCTTCCTTTATCTAATGCTTTTTCCATCTTATCTATTTGAATTGTGAACTTTTCAGGAAAGACCATTTAACTGTTACAGTGGAGCTTTTAGTTTTGTCTCTGATGTGTTGGCATAATTAAGTAAAAATAAAGCATAAACTTGCTGTAGATTTTAGGTGATTATTTAGTCCTTTTATCTTCCATAAATGTGCTTTAATAATCCTATGCTTAAATGGAATTACAGACTTGCGGCTCTGAGGCCTTAGTGCTGTCCTTTTCTTCTTAATCCATATCATATTGAAGTGTGTTAGATGAAATGCTGGTTGACAAGCCTCACAGGAGTAGGCCTTATTTGTTTCTTGTATAGCTGTTCATCTAAACTTGATGGTAAAAGAGTACACTCCAGTTTGGTCTCGTCTCCTCTAATTAGGCCTGATTGGTTGCATTTAATTACTGTTGGCTGTCCTTTCTATTTTCCCAGGTAAGTGAATTGTGCTTTCTTCCTTTCATGGTCAAAGGGTGGAGCATCATTATCCCTGCTGTTACCTGGCATAATAATACAGAACAAATAGGAAATTTGGAATGCCTGTTAAGAAAAAAAAGAAAAAAATTATTTGTACAGCTGCAAAGCTATGCTAAGCCCTGGAATGCAGAAGGCAAACATGCTAGGTCCTTGTGAAGAGGGGGAAGAAATTAATGTCCACTTGTTTTTTATCCTCAAAGCATATTCATGGTAGAGGATTCTAAACCTCTGCTTTCACAGATCCACTAGCTTTATAAATATTGATTTTCAGGTGCTCAGCTCATTGAACTGTTATCATTTATTTGGTTATAATTTGCCTTTTCTCACGTAAGTAAAATTTTGCATTTCTATAGTTTCCAGCGTTTTTATAATATTTGGTTTGGTGTTTGAATAAAATAGTTTTGGACTAAAATAAGGATATCAAAAATTTTGCACACTTTTGAAAATGGGGAAATTTTGAGAACTTTGTCGGTAATCAGGACTGACACTGTATTCTCTTGCTTTCTCATTACTTAGCTATTTTTTTTCCCTCCTGCTTGTGACAAGAGACAGTGTAAATGAATTTTCCAGGCAGAAGCTGGATAGGTCCAAACTAGTATCCAGAATGCCAACAGTCTATTAGCCTAAAGCATAGATTTCACTGGCATACACTATGTACTGTCTGCTGGCAGGTTGATAGTTGGGAAAGGTACAAAGAGATGTGGGAAATTTAATCTTTTGATCTGTTAAGTCACTTTCTTCTTTAATAGCCCATACAAATTCATATTTACCATGGAAGTATAATTTTCATGGTTCTCAGTATTAGTCAGTGTTTTAGTGTGGTTATTCAGGTAAAGTCAAAAACATCAGAACTTTTAAAGAATTCCCAACTTGTAAAATTTCCCTTGGGAGATTCTTCAGGAAAAGAAATCTTTATACTGTCTTCAGCAAACTAGGCTTTAGACTTTTTGGTTTTTAATAAAATAATGGAGGAAAACTTGGCTAAGCAGAATGAAAAAAATTGTTAGTAAAAGACCATTTTTCTTAATTAGCTTAATTTATTTTCTACCTTAGTACACTATATATAATTTTGCAGTCCACAGCTGAATGTTACAAGCTATAACATAAAACAGCATCTGAAACTGTAGTATTAAATAACTGCGTGTTCTGGATAGAGCTACCTCAATGCATAGAGTTTCTAGCTCAGTGGTATTTTAAACAATAGAGTTGTCCTTGTCATAAAACAGAACATGTGCCAGCTTTAAAGTTGTTCCCGTCTGTTACAGCCCTTGGAGACAGAATTTTTTTATTAACTTGAGGTTTCAGTGACATAGTTTTAAGGGCCTTCAGTATTGTCTTTTGTGGTTTCCCATCTGTGTGAAGCACATACCCAAAACTGCAATGCCAACTACTGCCTGCCTTTTTTCAAACTCGGCTCAGTTTGTGTGCTGCCTACCACACTCTGGCCCAATAGGAGAAATGAGGTGTTAATCTAAGCTAGCATATTTACCTTAATTTCCAATTTTGTGTTGGCTTTTTTCTTTTGTTCTCTCTTTCCCCACAAACTTGCATTATAGCAGTCCTTTCCATGGTTTGCAGTATAATTTCCATTGAAATGATTCTAAAGATAAGTTTTGATTCTTGTTTTGGTGGTGCTTATTTGCCTGCATGGAGGTAAAACCCTCCCTTACAGAGCCCTTACAGAACAGATAAGGTTGGAAATCCTGAAGAAATGTAATATGACACAAATATGATGGTTTTATGCCATATCTTCTTAGCCTGTCCATAACACAGAGACCTTCCAGGTGAGAAAGAGGTAAGGATAGTGAAATTCAGTGCTGTGGTGATCTCCAGCCAGTGCAACTTGCATCAGTTCCTAGTTTTCTATAAGTTAAATGTGAGGATTGATTCAGCCTCTGATTGGGCACAGGATGATAGGAATGGAAACCTGGCATTTGTCTTTTGATTCTTGTTACGAATTGTCTGCCAAACTGTTAGTCAAGCCCGGGTTTTTGGGCAATAATTCTGTTTTGCAGTGTAGTTGGAAGGTTAGGTAGGGAAACTCTGTAACTAAGGCAAAGCTCAGGAAAAGTTAAGAAATGTCTTAACTTTCATGAGAAGTGTGCTGTGCAAAGAAAAACTTCGATTTGTTTACTTATTTTAAGCAAAGCATTTAAAATAGTGAAAAAAAAAAAGTTGTTGCAGAACATTTCTGACATTGAATATGACGGTAGAGAATGATCATCCTGTTTCTTTCTTATGGTTATCTCTTTAAACAGCTTTCATGCTTTATTTTTTTCTAACAGTAAACTGATGCAGTTAGGCAGCATAACAATACCATCTTCATCCTTTCTTCTTGCTGGACTGTTACGGTTTTGGAGAAGCAGTTTCTTTTATGATGTTGTACCCTTTTCATGAGCATGAAGGTGAGGAGGGGAAAGAACACGATTATATAGTGGAGTTTGAGTGTAAGTTTCATCTGTCAGTCATGAACACTCATGGCAAATATTTGTTTTCTCAAGATGTAATGTCATATATATTGACTTAGCAACACTAGAAGGGAAGATTTCACAGTGCTGCGTTAATGAAAAGTCTTTTTCAGGACACCTTTGCTTCTTATAGCACAGTCAGGGTATGTGGGCCAAAACACAGCGCTTGGTGCCAAGCAGTTCCAGTTGTGCATTACAGCTGGACAATCAGTTCCTAAAACCAGCAGGCTTAAAGAAAGACACACGTTAATTGGTCATTGCAAACCAAAGGAGTAGGTTTAAGTCAGTAGAGACACGGATGATTATGGAGTCTGTGATCATTGCTGCTAAGTCATTATATTATACTTCTTGGCATATGGTCCAAATTCCTCGCAGTGCTTATTGCTTGCCTTCAGGAGTTAGGGAATTCTTTAGTTCTCGTACAGAAGTTGTATATAATGCTGATGTGCTATCATGTCTTTTTTCCACAGAAAGACTTCTAAGTGCTTTTAATTAGTAAATGACTTCAAAGCATAAAAATATAAGTAGGGTCTGGAATAATTGAAATTGAAAAGACTTGTAAGATCTGCATTTTAAAGATAAGTTTTCAAAGTAATTTCTGAGAGTTTTTTTGAATAATTTCCATTAAAACATCTTTCATATTCAAGAATACAGCAATGACTTTTTTCCTTTTAAAACAGTGAGGGTTCTTAGATTTTTTTTTTTTTTTTCAAAAATTGAATCTCAGGGTTCTTAAGAAGTATTTTTCACTTGTTTAGCCATTATATTATTGTATAAATGGAGTATTTTTGCACATACTCTCTTGCTGATAGGTGGAGTACCAGAATAAGGACAAGGGGTGCTAAAGGGTGCTTACTCAGCTGTAATTCAAAAGCAATTAAAGTAATACAAGAGCAGTGAAGAGCAGATGTGTACTATGTTTTAGTGTAGAGAGTAATAAATAAAGAAATTTTTTTAGGTCGAAGACTTGTTGTTTTGTTTTCTTGATCACTGGGATTTGGGATCTGCTGAGTGTCAGACATGGAAATGATTGAAAACCAACCTCTTTTAACTGGATATTATTGAATCCCAGCAGCTTTGATGAAATGGAGCTGTGTCAGAATTCTGTCACTGTGGGTTTCGAGGCAGTACTCTTATGGGACATATATATGCCTTGAAGTTATCCTTCAGCTAGTACTAAATGCTCATGAGACATGAGTCACAAATACAGACAAATATATAAAGACATTGCATCCACAAGGTGGTTAGGAACTTGATACCTGGACCTCAGCTTTTGTTTGCCACAAGAACTTGAGCATTATCTTCAATTATTGTAATCCTACATCTAAAGAGGGGGCTCTTTCCATTGATGTTGGGTGTCAGTGATGGAAGAGGAGGTAAGACAATCTGGTGTAGCTGAAAAGAATGAGATGTCTATTGAGTGCGAAGTGGAAGGTCTTTGTGAGGAAAAATAAGGTTCACAGTCTCTTCTGCATCTCTTTTAAAGTGAATACAAAGTGGCCATCTTTGAACAACAGGTGGCTCATAGCTGTCAGAAAGCTGACTGTCCATGGTGCACTTCACCCCCTACACACGTTTGCAAAAGTGAGGAGGCCAGTAAAAGTGGAATAATAACTGGTATTCATATTTAGTCTGATTTGCATGTGAGAGATATATTGACTGATTGGACTCAGGCTGGGTTTGTCCCCTGATAAATACTTTTAGAACAATGTTCTTTATTTATATTTTATTCAGCGATATACCTCTGCTGCAGAAAATGTGGTCAGTTGTGAGATTCAAAGCAGTTAATTACAGTACCTACAGTAAATGGAAAGTATGTGCTATTAAGTATAGATATTTATTCTCTTCTCTTCAAACTGAATGAGAGACTTCATAGTTTTCAGATGTTTCAGGCTTCATAGGTTTCGGAGTTTACAGATAGAGAAAATAGAAGTTATCTTCCTGATAAGTTGTGGTCAACTGTTAGAATAAATCTAAGGAGTTCCTGCTGGAAAGGCTGTATTTATCAAAGTCGCATGTTAGCAAATGCTGAATTTTATTTATGCATTTCAGATTTTAAAAGAGAAGCACCCTAAAATCCAATCAGACCAAAAACCCAAAGCCAACAAAAAATACACCACTAAATAAACTATTGTCTAGTGGCATTTTAAAATTTACTTGCTTAAAATTGGAAGGCATATCTAATACGGAAGTGATTTTAATCATACTTTTCTATTTAAAGTACTCCTTCAGAGACTAATTAGCTCACAACTTATTTAAATTAATTTACTTATGTAAAGAAGATGTTTTATTGAAGGTGCTGGTCAGTAATTTTTATTCTATTTTCAGCAACTCTATTGATTTGTAAAACCAATCTGATGTGAACAGTATGTGACAGAAACTGTTTGTTATTAAGAGATAGAATCCTGCCTCAGAAAAACTTGTCATCCTGGCAAGAAAAAGAATCACACAAATCCCACAAAGTAATTTTTTTTGTATCATAGTTTTTTCAGTGCTGACTTTGTCTCTGGCAGATGGTTTCATGTTAAATGTGAACAAAGCTTTGTTATATGTCCGTATCTTCAATGGGTTGTGGACCCAAAGTATTTTCTTTTGAAAGCAAAGTTTTCTATGGTGGCACTGTTTTTATCTAATTAAGAAGCAGTGCAACACACTTAATGCAATCATTCAGAGAAAATGTCTTGTAATGTGAAATAGTTTATTAAGCATAAATTTGAGGAGTTGTTGCAGTTTAGGAAGTTCAAAGTAAAATGTCAATTGTATTATATATATTTATGAAAATAGAAATAAATATTGGACTGCTTGGGTATAAATGTGATAAATACTATATAGATAGATCAAAGAACCGTAATTTTTTGAATTCGTGATGAATGACTGCATATCAGGCTATTAAAACCATTAGATAGAGTTTTTTGTGAAACGAGCAACCAGAGGTTATATGGTGCCTCAGGCTATCGCTTCTCAACTTTTCTGGTTTCCACAAGGTAGCTATTAAAGAACCATAATTTGTACAACTGAATTCTCAAATAAGACCCAGCAAGGTGGGCTCTAAAGGCTGAATTAATCATTCTGTTACTGTAGATAAAAATATCTGATTTGAATTTTTCAGCCTTAAGAAATACATCAACATAAATCCTTCTGTATGTCTTTTCCTTTCAGTTTGCTACTCACTTTTCTTCCCACTCTCCTCAAAATGGAGAAATTAGCCTAAGAAAATACTACCGATAAACCACAGCTTCATGAGTTTTTCTGGCTGTATGTATGTATATCTGATTTGTTTGCGTGTTGCAGGGTACTATGTTTGCAATAGATGCCATTTTTGGTTTATATATGTATGAAGAAGGTAACACAGGAAAAGGCTGCTTGTTTGTTTTGGCTGCTGCTCCCTGGGCCTGTTACAAGTTTTTGAAAGAAGCAAGATGGTTGCTCCTAGGAAAGGAAAATGGTCAGTAGGGTCCAGCTCCAAGACCATACAGTGGACCAGGCAGAGAGGGCAAGATGCAGCAGTCTGCTGTGCCCTAGAAGAGACAGAGGGATGCTCCAGGGAAGTGCGGGGTGCAGACACGCAGGTAAGCTTCAGCAGCAAAGGGGACAATCTTTTCTTAAGAAGAGACTGAGGGAAGTTTTTTGGCGAGTCAGTGAGATTTGTGTTAGATGGCAAGGTAGGAGGACAGTCTTCTTATCCAGAAAGGGGATGATTGTCACAGTGATTATTTTGTTTCAGTCCTTTTTTTTTTTAAGTCTTAATTTTTCCTAGCAGAACTTATTTTCCTCCACCTAAAAGCTCTTGAGTTTGTGTTTTAATGAAAACTAGTTTAAGATCTCTGGAACTTACAATATCCTTAAAGAAGATGTTCCAATACTTCCATCTTTGGATTGTGGAAGCATTCTGTCTTAGCTGTCTGTAACAATTATTCTGCCCTTGAATCTTAACATAAAACTGGGAATTAAAGGAAGGAATTGCATTTTCAAAACAAAGCATTATCTACCGGAAAGCCTGTGGATCCTAGCATAAGGGTTGTGCTTCCGTTGTCCTGAAATACACTAACTGAATTTATCTTGTTTGCATACCTCCCTCAAATTTTATTTCCTTAAAAAAAGGAATAAATATTGGGAAGAGATACTTTGCTGTGAGGGTGGTGAGGCACCGAAACAGGTTGTCCATAGAAGTTGTAGATGCCCCACATCACTGGAAGTGTGTTAGAGTGGGTTGTATGCAGCTTTGAGGAACCTGATCCAGTGGAAGCTGTCCCTGCCCATGGCACGGGTGTTAGAATGAGATGATCTTAGAGGTTACTGCCAACCCAAATGATTGTATGATTCTTTGATAAGAAGTGACACATTTCCATCAGTAGATGTTGAACAGCAATTTCAGATAATTCAGTAAACAAAAGTTCAAGATTGATATGATTTTAACTTCCATACGGACCATAAAACCTAGTTCCTGAATAAACTGACTAGCTCAAACATACAAGTAGTGCTCTTACATTGCAACTGAGACTGTGTTGTGTCTTTGGCCATCCGAAAGTACTGTTTCTGAGTGAATTCTAGTGGTATGGGACTCCAGAAGCCATGGGTTCTTTTGAGATACAATTGGATCCCAATGCCAGACTGACCTGGGGAGCTGCCTGGGGAGCAGTTGTCATTTCCTGCTTATGAATCATTGACATATCCCAGTATCTTACCTCTTCTCTCTGAGGTGCATTGTGGATTGTGGCGTGTAGGGCTAGTAAGATCTGACATCCAGAGTGGCCAATCCCAGTATGGACCTAAGGCATGAGAATCGAAGAATGGGATAGTATTTGTAGAGATTAATATGAAAATGTTATCCAAAATGTGGTACATATAAACAGTCCGCATTGCAACTATAATTTTCTGCATATTTCTGATTTAACCTGATACTAGTGAATTATAGCAATAAAATTTTCACTTCATCATTTTAGCTGGAGAAAGGATTCAGTGTAGTTGACATAATTTCATTTAATGGCCTGGACCATAAAAAGTGCAAAGTGGCAGTAGTGTGGGTTTGTTATTTTTGATGAAAATACCCAAAGGGTGAAAACTGCTGATTTTTTTTTTTTTTTTTTTTTTTGGTCAGTGTGCAGTTAGTTGTGAACACAGGGAATGCAAAAATGTCCTGGTATAACATTTTTAAAGGAGTTACAAGAGAAGCATCTGGGTGCCAGACTTTGCTTGTGGAAACATGCCAACAACTGTATTGTGTTTCCTTTCACTGAAGTGAGCTATGCCTTGCCTTTTGTCCCTTTTTTGAGTAAGTTCAGGAATCATACTATAAATTTGAATACATTAACCTTGCAGATTATTATAGGATATTAAGTGGTTTAAGCAAGATGCTTTATGAATTGTATGTATGTAAATTTTATGTCAAGTCCCATTTGTCACAATTAAGAATATGGAGTTTTCAGAAATGGCTTTTAAATTTAAGACTTGCTCCTGATCAATGGTTATGAGAAACTTTACTTGACATTTACAGACTTTTTCTATCATATAAATTTAAGCTTGAGAAATATAACTGCTGTACATGGTTGTCAAATAACACTGTAGTACAGAGTTATACAGTATAGATTAGTTAATTGAATATTTGATTGCTAAATGTATTTACATTGGGAACTATTTATATTTTCTATGTAGATTTTAATAGCCACCACATTTATTTTAGCAGAACATTTTAATAATAAGGTTTATAAAATGTCATGTTGAACACTTAAACTATTTACATAGCTAAGAGCTATTACAGGTTGAGACAACAAATAAATTTATTTTAGTTACAGCGAATTCATATAAATCATTATTATGTTTAGAAGAATATTCTTATGTACATGCCACACGTATTTAGGCTAGCAATCTCTAGTACAGATTCCTATGAATCTACAATAGCACCATGGAATAAACTTAAAAATTTTTGTTTGTTTTGTCCCTTTGAGAAACTAATTTGCATTCTGTCTAATAATTGCAACTAATTTTTTTTGCTAGGGTGATGGGGAACAGAGAAGGGAGCATTTTTTGTTAATCATCTAAATAATTAGATAAGCATGTAGAAACATTAAAACCCAAAAGCTTTTCCTCTACATTGTTGAGACTTGTTAAGAGTAGTATAATAAAATATTTTATTCTTTCTTTAAATGTTTAAATGTTTAAGTATGGATTTATGTAGGATGCCTATTGCCTCAATTTGGTATGCTAAAATTTAGGCTTTAGGAACAATTTTAGAAGTAGAGGCAAAACTGTGCTTTTGTTGAAATTCAACACGAAACTTTATCTTCAAAGATGCCTCTGTTCAGGTATGGAAGCTGTTACCTAAAATCTTGATTAAAAAAGTAAAGGTAAGATTTAAAAAACTACCTAGTAAAACTTAAGGAATTTATACTGAGCTGGATTTTGAAATCACTTATGAAATTTTCACTTTCTTTGATGGCTCATCAAACAATTTTTTTTATTTCTGAGTTTAATATATTCTGACCGGTTCACTCAGCATATAGGATTAGACAAATATGTGATTGCTGACAAAAAAAATCCCCAAATAGTGACTTCACTTGTAAATACAAAGCGTCTGTGAATATGAAAATGGGAAATCATTGAATGTGTTTCTGGAAGTGGATCTCAATAACTTCTTTTATTTTTCATTCTAATCATTGTGTGCATATCCACAATTAATTTGCTTGAGATGACCTTTATCTTTTCTCTAGAGAAGAATTACTATTACCAGGTCTTTCTTCATGAGGAACTAAAAAGGTCAGTGCAAAACCCATCCCTTATTTCTATGCAGTGCACATTGCACTTTGGCATAATTATATTGAATTTTATTAATAATAATTAGATAATTTGGTCAAATAAATGTTAATATTCCAAAATTAGGCATTCTAAGTGGTCTTCCTTGGTAGGTACTCCTGCTTTTTCTGCCTTTTTTCTATCTCCTCTCCTCCAAAACTTGCTATTGGTATAACTGAGATTTGACATGCTTCTCTTCCTCCTAGTTCTGTCAGACTAGCAATTTTTTTTCATATTTTAACTTCAAATTGACAAACTCTTAATTCTTTTTCATCTATGTTACCTGCCACCCCCTCCCCCCCACCCCCCCCCCAAAAAAAAAAAAAGTTATTTGGAAGATTAGTGCAAGGAAGTGGCCAACTAAGTTGAAGCAAGCCGTCCTTCAAAACATGACAGAAGATTGTTTATTTGCAAGGAGAGCTCCAAGCTCAGCTCCACGCTGAGTTCATGAAATCTTAATATATTCATAACTAGAACTGGGAATTGCCTGCACCTCTGTGGATTTTTCAGTTGGAATTTATTCTGTTCGGTCATTCAGGTGACGGAGAACTTTTTTTTTCCTTACATTTTGACAGTTTTTTCTTAAAATCTGAAGGGCCTCGTGAAGCCCTGTAAGCAGCAACTTTCATACTAACAACTTCTGTGTTTGGTAAATGCACAAAATGCACAAAGATACTGGCATGCTTGGGGAAAGGAAAGAAAAAGAAAGAGGAAAGATGTTGACATATATTCAGGTCTCAGCAAGTAGAAAAGGTAAGTAAAGCAAAGCATTCTCCTAGATTTCATGAAAATTGGTAAAAGGTTGCATAGCAGAAGTGAGAAGACCCACTTTGCAGCAGCTGTGGATGACCTTGTCAGAAATAATTAGGGGTTTTTTTTGTGTGTGTGTGTGAGAGTAGCTGTTTTTCCTCCAGAGATATGTTTTTTGATCACTTGTTCCAGTAAAATAGTGAGAGGCCCAAAAATATCTTCCTTATCAGCTTTTAAATAATCTTCAATATCAGCTTTTAAAAGTTTTTTAATTCATTGTGCTACTATAGTTCACGTGGATGGCTATGTGTGTGGTAATATAGGAGAAATGTGGTGTCTGTTTCACAAATGTATATAGAAAGAGATACTTTTTTCCCCCAAATGTACTCATTTCTCTCTCCTACTTTTCTCTGTTATTATTCTTCATAGCAATAGTTATATGGTTCAAATGTTATTCTGTTCAACATTAGAGAATCACAACCATAAAGCGTGTTTGCTATTTGTCCTTAGGGGGACTGGGAATTTTTTGGTTTACTTTACTCTTTAGTTTAGCAAATGCTATAACTCCAAAATACTTTTCTTAGGAAGGGGATGTTGTGTCTTTTTGGTTTTGGTTAAGCCAGACTACTGCATATGCTAAGATTCACTGGGTGCCACAGAAGAGAGAGTTTTTTTCCTCCTGAAAATGTCTAAGTGACATTCTAGTACTCCCATGTCACTTCTCCTTCTCTTGCAGCAATGATCGTGAGTTAAATTACAACAACATCTACTAACCTTGTCTGTGAGGATGATGGGGTAACTTTCCCAAGGTTCTTCTCAATAGGAGGCAGTACTTCACTTTTAGCTGAGTTGGCTACTTTAGTTATTCAGATTGCTTAGATAACTGGGAGTAACAGTGGTGCACAGTAGCACCTTTTAAAGATACAAGAAGTGCAACTGAGGGGAAAAAAGTGCAGGATTTCTCAAAGAATACAGGAAACCTCACATCTGGAGACTTGGCAAGATCTGGACAAAACTGAGTAATTTGAGCTAATCCTGTTCTAAAAAGTCATTAGCTTCAGCTGTCTCATACGTGAGCTATTAAAATGCACAGGTCATTTTAAACTGCTGCTGAATAGTTTAATGTGGAGTACCAAAAGAGGCCAAATGCTGTTTCCTAGAAACCTGATCTAACTTTCTGAGTTACAGCAGGGTGATAGACTGAGCAATTTCCACAGATCCCATCTCTCCCAAAGTATTTCATTATTCTAGCTTTTTCACTTTGTAAAGCCAGTGCTACACATTCAAGGCTATTGAGAAGTCAGGGCATTGTTAATATTACTAGCAGACTTGTGTTACTGTCTCCTGGTTGGGAAGAGTGGTGTGTATATTTAACCTTACTTTAGAATTTAGTTAATGGTTGTTTTCAAAGAGCTGGTTGAAACTTGTGCAAAAGTGTTAGTTGGAGGTCCTGTCCAGTTTAGATGGTGGCACATTTGAATGAAACCTTTTGCCTCCATCTTGGAATCAGACTTGGATCACATGTGGCATAAGAAATTTGTGTTAGGAATTGGCAGGGGTTGTCATCACCTAAAACTGGAGCATCTCAGAATGCATATAATTTTTCTTTAAGATTTTTATATTGTTCATAACCCAGAGATCTCTTTCTGTATTCTTTTGGAATACAGTTCTGTATTGCCTGTTTCCCATCATATTTCTGAATGCAGTGATGACCATTTAGTCAGATGTAACTTCTGCTTCTCCTGACATATATTGATGTCATCTTGTCTGCAATCCCAGCGTTTAGCCTGTTTTTGGGTGACCTGTTTCTATCATTTTTCTTGTGTTGTGGAAGTTGGTTTTTTTTACACTCAAGCTTGCCATGCAGGAATATAACTTTTTTTGTTTGAGCTGTTGGGTGGTAAGCTATGACTCAAAGAACTAGCAATAAATGTCCTCTCTTTTGTGGTGGTAAGAAATTTTCACATTTATAATCTCTTCTCTAACAGCCAACTTGCTTCCCACTTCTCTTACTGTCCTGGAGGCATTTTCATTCTCAAACTGTGCACTATTGTACAGTCAAGTGGAGCTTTAATAAACCAAGAAACTATCTCCCCCTCTCTGCTGCTTGCAGGAACTCCCACCATGGCTTACACAATAGCACCTTCAGCAGCCTTTTCCAAACTGTTTTATTGTTTACAAGTAATGCAGGGTGAAGTGAAATGTCAAGAAGATGTGTGTAAATCTTCCAGTAATATGCCATGTCCCAGAGGAGCTGGGGGAAAGGGACAGATCCTTGGGAATGTTGGAAGATTATCAAAGTTGTAGTTTTGCTAATTGCATTGGAAGATCTTTTCATACAGAGAGATCTCTCTCATATATAATGGGTGGATCAGGACTTTAAAAGAAGATACCAGAAATGAAAATCCCAGCCATGATAAATACACACACAAAGACAAGTAAGCCTACTAGATTTTCTATGAAGCTGCTTAGGCTAAAACACTGTAAGAGTTTGGGTGAAGTGTACAGGCCTGTGCAGGTGAGAATGCTGCAGAGGACCCCATCCCCAAGGCTGAGGAGCACTGACCTCAGGTAAGGAAATTTGCTGGCATAAAACAGGGCATTAATACTTAATATTCCTTTGACCCAGATGGTCACTAGCCCTCACCACAAATGCTAGCAGAAGATGTCAATTTGGCCAAATTATATAAACAATCTTGTTCTTAAATTTTGTGCATTTATTGCTGCTTCTCTGGAAATATTAAATGTTTCTCTGAACAAATACTCTTGTTTTTAAAAAAGCCAATTCTTGCCATTTAAAAAAAATCTACTTACCTGGGTTAATTTGTGTTCCTTATTAGAGCAATAATCCATCTGTTATGGGGGTTTGGTCAATAAATAAAATTAGAAATTCTGGAGAGAAAAGGTCTTGACTGTTTCCCATGGTAAGCATTTATTTGGGTTTGAGAGTTCTTGTTTGCATTTTTGCGGAGTCATTATTTGGTAACAAAAAACAATGTGGAGAAGTAAGACTCTTGGTGTTCCCATGCCATTATTTCTTTTACTTTTTCTTGGGCAAAACTGTATAGCCCTGTGATATTCAGGGTCAGCAGAGTTCATGTACATGTCTGATTTTTTGAATGCATCTGTCCTCCCTGACAAGTACAATAGTAAAGACACTAGTTTTTAAAAAATGATTATTTAAATTTTTTTTTTTTTGTGGGAGTCTGTCTCACAAGACTTGTTTGTATGTTTATAACCTTCTGACATTATAGTGAGATTTCAAATGTAGAGACATGAATGTGCATTGCAAGTATGTGATTGCTCGTATCGTTATGAAATAGATGAAAAATTAGTTCACTGCAGTACTTTTTATCTGAACTGATCAAAACATCTTCCAGTCGTGTTGCTAACAATATGTGATTGGAATAATAACTTCACTTGTTGTGTTCCACGCTGCAGCCGAGAGGCATGTAAATACAAGCTGCTTATTTGCAAGAAGCTTCCAGATTTGCAATATGATTGCTATGGAAACCACACAATGAAAAGCTTATAACCATCTGTGTGGTTTGGTGGATTTTGCTGCATAGCTGAGCTGGTTTTGTTTACTGTAATCAAAGCATTGAATAGAATATATTAACTCACAAACTGGGATTATTCAAGGTGTAAACTAGTATTGCACAATGGCAATGTGTCAGAAACTAGAGGGCAATAGAATATCAAATAATAATGGCATTAAATTAGAATACCAAATAATAACGGCATTAAATTAGAATCTAATGTAAAAAGATGGTTAGGTAATGTTAGTAGAGGAAACTGCTAAATTTATGCATGTTTATCATGGAGATACCACATTCCATTGCAAGAATGCACTGTTCAAGCCAAACTCTTAGCCGTTTTATACTCAAGTAGTCCAGTCTTTTTTCCTTCCTCCCTTAAGAAAAAGAAATTGGAAGAAAAAAAAAATAATGGATTCATGTAAAAAACCTCAGCAAGTGTAGAATTCATTGTTCCCTTTTAAAATTTTGTGGATGATAGAATCATATGTGATTGGGTGATTCTTCTTTTTTTTCTTCAAACTGGAAATTGAATAAGTAAATTATTTTCAACAGCCTTCATGGACTAACTGAAAAAGCCTTTAACAAATATAGTTAGTTCCTTGTTGCATTGTTACAAGAATTTTGTAGGTTGTTTGCTGTTGGGATCTCTAAGTATCAGCATAGTATGGAACATAATCTGTATCTCAGGGGTTCTTAGGTTCTACAGCCCTGGAAGAGTTCATTGGTTTGATTAGTGTAGATTAGTCTCATTTTGACAGAGTGAGAAGGTGGAAAAGAGTATTTTCTCTCTGCAGTGATAGTGATGGTGTGAAGAAGATCTACAGTGGAGAAACTGGAATAGATTATTTTAAAGGTATGCATGACTTATACACAGTATCTTAAAAAAACCCATAAGTATTTCTACTGTATTTTTTAATCTCATTTTTCATCTGTTGACTCTATGCCATGTTGCAACACAAAGTTATGCATGTTGCATCAGACTGCAGCTGTAATTCCCAAGGTAATCGAGGTTGCTGTGTTTAAAGGACACCGCCTGCACATAGTTACTGCTTCAGGCCACAATACCAGAAAGCATGAGTGAAGAATCACAGGTTCTTTTTTATTACCCTAAGCCAAACCTACTGCAACTGCTCCACTCTGAAAATGATTGCATTAGCAAATAGTGTGAACCATTTGCAGCAGATTCATAAAGCAGAGGTTTGAGCCAAGGACCTGATGTTTGTTGTGCATGTTTCAGAGGAGGTTTCCTGTGGAGTCGCTTCAGCCTGGTACCATGGACTGACTGCCCATTAGCAGCTGGACCATGTCCAGCATGCTTCTGGAGTGCCTCTTCCAGTCTAATTGTACCTGAAACTTTGTCCTCTCTGTGACAACTCTGTAGTGTAAAGCAAGGTGGGATAAATGGGGATGGTTGAGATTCAAACCAGTATGCAAATATGGTGAGGTTTTGCTTGAATTTGGCACATTTTGGAATTCAAATAGCTTTGATTCAGATATTTTCATATCTTCAGATGTGGTTCTGGTCAACTCTTGTTTCTAGGAAATAATTTTTTCAGAAGAATATATCTACTCTAAAAACCTTCTGTGAAACCACCATGTAGTCTATATGAATTCAGCTGTACCTTACAAAAAAGTCTCTTCCAACCTCTGCTGCTGCTTTACTTTAGATGAGATACCCTCTACTGGAGTCAGTCCTCAGTTTAAACTAGTCCGATGACCATAACGACCATGATAAGAGTTAAAATCCATAGGACATGCAACACAGCAACTGATTTAGGTCCAAACATTCAGTAACATGTAATATCAACATCTATTTAATGAAAGAATAATATTATACTGTGTGTGATGGATGAAGGTGTTTTTTTCTGGGAAAGGGGAGCAATTCTAGAAAATGTGACTGATACTGGGGTACTACTCCCTGTGAGAGGTGTGACCATGGTTGGGAACCCACCGAATGACAGTGCCTCCTAGTGCTCTGGACAGCACATAGGGATGTATTTTTCCCATTTATGCTTCAGTTGCGAGTTCTTAAAATAACCAGATGAGCATACTTGGAAGTGTGTGATAAATGTTAATGCCAAGTAGGGGAACACATTTGAACATATGAATGCAGTACATATTTTAGAGTGCTTTGTGTGTACTACAGCTTCAGATTTCTCCTGTTCTATTGCTAGGAATTTTTTTCCTGTTCTTTCCCCCCTACCTTGGCTTAAAATTAGTTTATATTCATCTTCACCAGATTTTTAACTAGTCAAGATTCAAGAACAAAAAAATATTGCTGGCCTAGTAGGACAGAATTTCAAAGCTCTTTGTAGAATGGATCTTATGATGTAATATTTGTAGGACTGTGTATAGAGGTTAGCAGCAATTATGCGTAGTCATTCCAACAGGTCTACTCTTGTGCTTTAAATGTCTGCTTTAATGTTTGCAGGAACAGTCTTGTGGCTAGATTAAATTTTTACAAGGCTGAAAAATCCTTTGAACTCTTGATATAAAATTCACTCTTTGTCAAAGTAAATGGGCAATTACACAAGAGTTGCACAATGAGGAACATTTTAAACACTGTGAGTGCTTTATCTGTTGTCTGTCATTAGTAAAATATCAAAATTAGTTTTGCTGAAACGTGTATCTTAAAAAGAAGCTTGACTATCTGTATAAGATGTGATGAGTAGCAAAGCCAGATAGTTTAAATGTATTAAAAGTCCAGTTCGTGTTTGGGAAGTGGGTTTATCAATATACTATTTCCTCATTCAGTACAGCAGCCTATACTGTAAATTCCAAGATAAATTTGTTTCTACTTCCTTATGAACCTAAAGACAGGATTCAGCTAAAAGTTTGTTCCCCCTTTTTTGCATCATCAACAGAATTGTTGACTGGGAATTGCCAGGAGCAGATCTGGTATCCCTGTACTGAGTGGAGTGTGGATTTACTCAAGTGAGGGTCTGGACATGAGAGAGTCTGATGTCATTGCCAGACAGGGAGTATGGAGCACATCTTTTGAAATTGTCTGTGGGGATTTCAGTGTTCCAAGCCTGCTAGCCAGCAAGCATGCTTTAGAGCTGATCACTGCCAGGTTTTCTCTTTTCTTGTCTCCTAAATTTGCACTAAGTCATTTGATTACAGTCTGGCTTGCTTAAAACCATGGTCGGGCACAGTGGGCAGGAGCAGTGAAGGGCATGGTATCTGTAGTGTCTGTGTTCCCAGCATGCAGGTGTTGAGCTACAGTGTCTGTAGGACAGTGTTGAAGGTAAGATGTCATCTGCCTTCATTTTATACTGCTCTCTGAGTTACTGCTTGGGCTGGGGATACTTTTTCACACCTTAGTTTCCTTTCCTTTATCCTTTTCTGGCAAGAAATGCATGCAGCAGAAGAGGACCCTCATTCTAATTGTCTCAGAATGGCTGAAAATCAGCAGAACTGCCTCTCTATATGACTGTGTTCAGACCAGAGGAAAAAGGGAAACAGATGTTCACAACTGAGGTTTTGAAGGAAGGCTCTGGAATGTCTGGATGGATGACGGAAACCAAAGAAATAACAATGTTCCAACTTCTGTATAAGTGCAAAATAGTAAGCAAGGCTTACAATCTGGAAATATAGAGTGTGTTTTTCAGGACGATGTGGGCTGTAATTCCTGTCAGCTGAGGTGACCCTTCAGAATTTCATTTGCAGTTATGTGTCTTTTGCAGAAGAACGTCTTTCTTCAAAAGCTGAAGTGCTGAGCAATGAGAGCCAGGAGGAAGTCACCACTGTTTCAGGTAATTAAAATCTTTCCTCTTTATGTGTATACACTTTCTTTTTGCCTTTATTTTATTTTCTCATCCACTTGCTGTTCTAAAATAATGTTTTTATAGCTCTGTAAAGCTGTCTTTTTTACCCGGGTACGTGATGGCAGCAAAACTGCTTAAGCACCACTTAGGATGCATGAAAACCACTTGAGAAGGATTTATAAAGTAAGCCAATTTATACAAGGTATTCCTTCCTGAATTACTTTGTAATGACTCAATTAGCTTTCATTTCTGCACAAAGGAGATTTAGTTGCATAAATTAGCTTATCATCATTGAGGAAGTGTCACTGCTAAAGGACAGTTTATAGATACAACATGCAGTTGCTGTCAAACCTATAAGAATGTAATATAGACATCTGTGTATACTTTGTGCTTGAGCAGAACAGACTTCTGCCATTCAGAGACTAACAGGGGACAAGAAGTTGCCCAAGGGACTGGCAATGTAGACGTCTCTGAAAAGGTCAACTTGACACAGGCTCTGACAATCGACCCAAAGCTCTGTCTTCTTTGATAAAAATCAGATAAACTTAAGACCACTAATTGATCTGCAGCCTGTTTAAATGTTGGCCATGCATATCTTCATTGCATATGATTACCAGAGAAAGCAAATGAATCGGGTAAGAAATGCCAGAGTCCAGTGACAGCAGCATAAAAATTGGAAAAGGACACAAATGCTCAGAAAGGCTGTGAAGGATATTCTCCTAGTTTTAGCTTGGCAAAGCGCCCTTGTGCTAATTATCTCTGGGACTGGAAAAATAACTGCATGTACCATGTAAAGTCACACCGTCAGACAACTTTTCTTGATAGAAAGGTATTTCCAGTTATGCTTAAAAACAATATATTTTTGTGCTTCAAGGGCACAGACCTTTAGATAAACTATTGGTGATTTGACAGAGCAAGTAGAGAAGACTTGCCTCTTATCAGACCTTACACCTTTCTGAGATCTGCTGCATTGTAGCTGTGACCTGCACTGACATGCAATCTGGCTCTCCTTCCCCCGTCGTACATAATACACATAATTCTTTCAGGCCTGTCAAGGAAGGGGTGGGCAAGAAGAGTTCCTTTAGGAAGTAGCTCTGCAGTGCTCTTCCTGTTGCAACATGTGGAGAGGAAACAGAGGCCTGATTTCCTGACCCATACAGGAAAGCCAGGAACAGGTTGCTGTGAGGAGTTTTGGGTTGCTTTTCTTGGAAAGGAAACAAGAGCCAAGCCATCCGATGCTGTTAGCATTGTGCTCTGCTAAAAACATGTGTAAAACAACGTGACTCATAACAGCCTTAATATTTAGTACTCATTTAGACATAACTGTAATTATAAGAGTGTGTTGTCATAATGGAGCGTGGGGTCAATCCAATTATAAAGTTGCCAACAGCTCTCTCTTTTTTTTTTTTTTTTTTTTTTTAAACTAATGTACATTCCTGGAGTTCTAATTGGTCATACTTTTAAAAAACCAAAACCTTAGCATCTGCATTTTTGAAAAAATTTAATTGCTATGAGAACAGCCTTATCGGTCTTATTAGTATTTGTGTAATGTCAGATGTCAGGTTTATTTCAAGCAATAATTTTGTGATCTGATCTTACACAGTTCACTGTTTAACACTGGAAATTTGTTTGAATTCTAGGGCTGAGTTGAGATGAGTATTTCTGATAGGCATTGCATCATAAATACCTGACATGACTTGAGAATATTTTATGATTTTCCGCACAAACATTCTTAAGTTTAATTTATTGCCTAGCTTTACTAAACCTGAACTGACAGAAAATATTCTGCAAATTGTCTGTGAGCCCAAGCTGATTAGTGAAAAAACATTTTCTCTTTTTTCCCCTACTCTTTTCTTGCCCTAACATATTTCTACTTCAATTAGCTTTAAGACTCAAGTTCTTTTTATTCTCTTGCTCTTGGTACTGACTCTTGCTGCTGGATAGCTTTGCATTAATTGCTAGTGACCTAATAATTTAAAAATGCCAAAGCACTGAAGAGTTTCAGTTATATTATATAGCTTGGTGGGTCTTTTTTGTTGACACTGTCTACCCATAATCATTTCCACAATCACTATATCAGTAAGTGTATTTTTTTTTTTTTTAAATTTATTTTTTTGCTTTATCAGTGTCAATATGTTGATTTTAGGGTAACTAAGGAACAGAAGAAGGGAACTGAGAAAGATTAAACTGAACATCTTGGAAGAGATTAGAGTTTGAGTCAAAATAAATACACTACAGTTGTTTTGCCAAAAGTTACTTTGTAACTTTTCTGGCCTATGGGATAACGGGCAAATAAGTAACTGGCTTTTTTTGAAGTTTAGAACATCATCAGAGCTAACAAATGACTGAATTCTTTAATAGGACATGTCTTGTTTGGTGATTAAGAATCAAAACCAAGAGTTTCGATCACTTGTGTACACTCATTCTGGTAGCATTAATTTTGAACTTGAGTTGTTCCTCCATCTTTAAGCCTTCACTATGGTAAATACTGAGCACATTACTACCAAAAGGGGCTAAGTTTGTCTTTTTCAAATGTTGGTAAGTAATCTTCAAATATGACACTAATAACTTTAAAAAAATCTTACCAAGAGTTGAGGAACTTGAATCAGAATGGGAAGCTCTTTAATATACTAGGCAGTGGACCACAGCTGTGAATGGAAAACATTCACATGTATTACTTCATTCCACAAGGAACATGCAATCAAATAATAAAACTACTGGCTCTAAGTCATTACCATAGCAGGGTTTGCTAACTTACGTGCTGCCATCAGTGTTAAACTGGACAACTGAGGGAAATCAGGCACAATTGCATTTATCCTAAGGTTTTATGTAGTGAATTTTCTTATTTAGGTTGTAATTCATGCTTTTGTTTTGGTCAGTTTAGTGTTCTGTCAGATTTGTGCTCAGAAATGGGAACTGCAAAAATCTTCACAATGTAGGGGGCAGAAATGAAACAACCTGCAGTTAGATTGGCTTAGGCTGCAGTGGGACAGCACACTGAAATCCCTCTGAAATATGTGCTATTAATCTGTTTTTCAAGTTGTGGTTTGGTTCTTATTTTCTGTCTGTTGTTCTTGTTAGAATATTATTATGATTTTTTCTCTTTGAGTAATCCATGGGCATGCCTAAGTTTTCAATAGTCCAATATTTGAGATGCATGCTTGAGTGATATATTTGTCAGATTTTTTTTTTTACCTGGACTGTTCACCTTTCTTTCTTCAAGCATGTATTGTCAGATGCCAGTATTTTTCAGTGAAGTAAGCAGTCTGAGACTACTGTCAGAGAGGCTTGCAGCCATTGCCTTTTGATCTGCCAAAATAACTCGAAGTGTTTTCATCAGTATATTGAACAAAAATATCCATTGTTCCTATTACTGTTACTGGAAAAGCAGAGGTGGCAGAAGTAAACCGTAAACAATTCTTCGAGGAAGAGTACTGGAAATTATGGGAAAGTAGTTCATCCAGGTAGCTGTCCTGGAATGAAAGATATTTTCTGGAGAAACAACATACTCACCCATTTCTTGGGATTTGTAGTCTTAAAAGCAGTGGATAGGTAAAACCAAACTACTTTCTGCCATCAGCTACACACTTTATGTTTTTTATCATGTCTTATTTGTATTTGTGGCCGAGTGACCACACCTTCAAAGTGCAACACACTTCAGCTTAGCAATTATGTCATCATAGTATTTTTAAGGCACACAACATTTTAAAGTGTTTGAGAATAGAGTGTGATTGTAACAGAATTACATCACCAAATCAATACCTTATGAATTTAAAGTGTAATGAGCACGTAAGTTCTTGGTGTTAAATCCAGCTGTTTTCAGGTACTACATGTACTTAAGATGCTTCACATTATTTCACTGCCATAAAAATACCAAATTCCTTTACTTAGACCTCCTGTTTTTTTCTTATACCATTCTTCAGAGGCAATAAAAGGAAATTTGTCAAGGTCTTCTCAAATGGAAAAGGGACCAAAGTAAGAACAAGTGGGCTTGTGTTTTGCAGAGGTTTTTGCATCCTTTTTTCTTTTTCTTTTTTTTTTTTTTTCCTTCATTCTATACCTGCGTTTCTAAGCACTGTGAATCATTTTATGAAACCTATTTCACTTTAGGTGTATAAAGTCTGAACTTACATTTACAATTGTCTTTTATGTATAGGTAGTTGCCCTTATAGAATTTGGAGAGACTTGTGCTGGTGGGCATAAGAGGGGATTTCAGATTTGAAATCAACACTTCTTGAAAGACCAGCATAGTTGTTCACAAACTTGCACTGCCACTTTCTTTCCATGTTTTTTTTTCTATGCTCCTGGTATAGTGGTATATATTTTTCTGAAAAATGTGGCTTTCTGATTTAAACAACCCTGTCTTATGTTGAATTCCCAAATGAGAGCACAGAGCCATGGTTCATCTCTGGTCAGTATCTTCATGCAATAAGCTTATTTTAAAATGCATCTTTCCAGTGTGTTCACATTATTAATTGAGTTGCTTTCCACTTTAAAACTTAATTACATGCTCATGATGAGCATAAAAGGAGAGGCATGTCTCACCCACTGTTGGGTGTCTTCTGTTGCTACTCGCTTTAGTGTTAACAGGAGTTACTTCAGGCACATAAAGGTAAGACCAGAGCTCAAAGTGGTAAAGGTCAGTGTGAAATGTCATGATTTCTTTCAGTGATGTTCTGAAGAGTCCTGATTTAAGGTGCTTTAAACAAAATCAATAAGCCAACTGATGAAGGATTTGGGAGGTGGGATATACCAAAATAGTTATTTTTTTTTCTCATGTGGACTTACATTATCGTTAACAACACAGAGCTGGGAACTGTGATCAGTGGAGTAAGAAGTGACCAAGGAGAGATTCTGATTCTGATTTATCACACATTAATTTCATGCTAACATGTGTTACTGTTTATAATTGTCTAATGCGAAATTCACCAATATTGAGGTGAAAAATAGGAAGGGCCAAAATTTGGAGGTGCAACATTTCAAACTGATTATGCCTTCACGTTGAAATTATTATGTCTGTGCATTTTTAAATCACCAAATCTCTAATTTCTGAATGATTGTGAGCTTTCATATGGGTAAATTGTTGCTTTTGGGGTGAGGACAGAAGATTTTGGGCCCTGGCAGCCAGAACGCCCCCTAGTGCTGCACAGCAGGTTGTAGCTCATAATCACCAGTTTATGGAAAACTAAATGGTGGGTAACTGGCATAGCAGCTTTGAATTGAAGGTTGTGAATATTTAGCCTTATGACAGTATTGCCACCCAAACAAAACAGCACAGAACACAGGCTGAAATGGAGAAAGAGAAAACCAGCTTTTCTTGCTCATACAGAGAGTATTAATATCCAAATCTACGTATTTGCCAAAATAGAGAAGAACACAAGTTGAATACCACTATTCTTTTATAGCGTGATGCTTTCTATCTCCTGACACTTGATATTTTAGCAGGATTTTTTTGGTAATAAAATGAACCAATCACAGTTAAACTGTAAACTATAAATAATGGTGTAGAGTGCTAATGACATGCAAATGTAACTGGTGTATGTTGGAATAACCAGAAAGCCTACAGTTCAGGGATCATATAACAAAACTAAGATGACAGCCTTGATCCAGCCAGTTCAGTGATATTTATGTTATCAGAATTAGAAGATAGCTTTCCAGTGATGTAAATTATTAGTACATATACATTCTGTCTGGTTAGTGTATACATAATGTAACCGGTCATCTTAGTGGTATTGCTTACATTCTTTTTGCATTAACTCATCACACTCCATTCTCATGGAATTAAAAACAGGAAATAGTTCGCAGTGCAACAGAAGCACCCAGTGTATTTAACTGTGTGTGAGCGCTGTGTTTCAGTAGATGTACTCTGTATTGTAAATGTATGACAAAGCATTTATTACTGTGTTATTGCCGTATTACAGAGCAAAGAGTGCTAAATAATCAATCAGTTAATGGTCTGTATGGCAGCTTGAACACAGCACATCCATTGTGCTTATGCTGTTAGAAGGATGAGTTTATGACTGTAGTGTAGTTGCACGTTTAGCCAGGGCTTAATGTCCTAAATTGGAGCTGACACAAATATTTTTGAAATGCAGCTTCAGCAACAGTTTCCAAGTTCTCCAATATTTCAGAAGGAAGAATCAAGGATTATCTCATAGGTTCTTGGAGAAGCTATTTAATTTTGTTGGAACAGGAGAAAGAGGGGGAGTGTATCACAAAATACTTTAGCTTCCTTTCACTGATCATTATTAATTATATTCTAGCAGTTTTATCAGCTTCAAGTTGGGATACATATATGGCTTGCTAGAAACACACCGGTAGAGGAAAAATAGCTGCTTTAAGTTGCAGCTTTGAAAAATGCTTTGAAAACCCATAGCTACATGTCTCTCAGTGATGCAACTTGCCAGTGAAGGGCTTGCACATTAAACTTATTTTTCACTTGCTTTCATGGCAGGAAGGAGCTGTTTCTGAAAAGAGGAATAAGAAATGTGTACTAATAAATTGCTTTGTACTATCTGGAGATTTAAAGAGAAACTTTTGCTATCCTCAATCTTGATTGTTTTATAATTAGATGCTGTTTTCTTTGCAGATAGCAAAAATACAGATTACGCCAATTTCTATCAAGGTTTGTGGGACTGCACAGGAGATGAAGCTGATGAGTTGACATTTAAACGTGGTGACATTATCTACATTATCAGCAAGGTATGAGACACTACTGTGGCTACATGGTTATAAAAAGAGAGCCATGGCACAAGGGCACATTCCCACAGTTCTGTGGGGGGAAATTGGCACTCCCTTTCAGATCCTTTGTCTACAATCAGATACTCACTGCAATTAATTATTTTGTCAAATGAACTACAATCACAATTAAAACATAGCCATGTAACAGGAATTAACTTTAAAGCATGTTTATTTACTTGTTAAATCTTGGCTACCATTTGTTAACTGACTTAACAGGAGACAATGTACTTTTTGCTTGTAGAAGTTAACTTTGTAGAATTTTAAGTTATCTTGCATGTTATGTTTTTTGTTTCCTGTTTTATATTCCTGACTCTGCTGATTCTGACTTTTTTGGGATCTTGCTGCAGAAGATGGTTGGTTTTTTTGAACTATGCTTTCGTCTTTGTATGTATATTGTTATTGTTCTGAGAGGTCAGATTCCAAATTTGTTTGCTCTGACAGATTTGGGCATTTTTTACTACATTTCTGTTCGCAAAGCAAATGAAAAATATAATTTCTCTCATCTGAATTGGCACTAAACAGTAAAGGCATGAAGTTTCATTCTTGGTTAATGTTGGTTAATTTTCAGATTTTTCCTTGACCTCCCCAACAAAAACAAAACCTCTGTTTAAATATATATCTCATCATCCATTGAAGTCTAACTCTGAACAATTAATCAGAGGAAGTTTCTGCTTTCCCCACATATTAGAAAAAAACCTGAGCTTTTAAAGTTCTCATTGAAAAACCCTACTTTTTAAAATATGTGTCTATCTAATTACTGCTCAGTGTAATTAGTACAAAAAATATCGTAGGTCACTGAAATACACAAGTTGGTGCATTAAAGCTAAAGGCATCTGTTTGTCCTAGTTTCAAATTAAGTTTTGTCACAATTGATTTAAATCTTCTGTGATACCTTTAACTACATTTCTGGATAATAAATGTAACAGCTTCTGTTTTAAATAAATTTAAGATTTATAGATAGGATAGTCCTATATAAAAATATAGAAGATGTATTACTAATATTAATTTGACCATGTATGTCTTTTGAGGTATTTCATTGTCACTTAAACTAATAACTGAATTGCATTACTAAAGGCTGAATAAAGCTTGTGGATTGGGCAAACTTTCAAGCAGTTATTCAGCACTGAAGAATTGTACTAATTTAAAATAACTCTTCCCCCTCCCACTCCCCCCAAAAAGCCCATGAGCGAATGGATTCCACTGTACGAGTTTGGTCTCTGTGAGTTGTGCTCGTCGGGTACATTATGGGGACTATAAAATCTTAATCTTCAGTTTGTAGGTGAAAAAAATTGTTTGCTACTCCTTCCCCAGAAGAGTGAGAAATTTAATTTAAAAAATGGAGCAAAATAGAAAAACAGTAGCTTAAGCTGTCCTCTGTATATCAACTGTCCTGTTGCCATGCCGTGATTAATCCGTAATCGGTCCTTGAAGCAGGTTTGCTGCTGCTCCAGATATATAGAGCTTCTCTCTATGGGGATGATTTCTACTCCAAAATATAGCCCAGAAAATTCAGCCCTGTTTCGCTTAAAGATTGTTACGGCTTTTTCAGAAAAATGAGTGTTGGCTGCTACTGTCAGCTTGGAATTTAGGGTCCTTGGAGGGGAAAGTGCCAGAGAATTATCTGTCTTAACCCTCCACTTGATTCAGTTTCAAGGTCTAATCATTTATGAGTTCTTTGTCCAGCAAGTGAAAATATAACCAAAGGAAAAGTGAGCCTAACCATCCTAAAGTGGGTCAAGACTTTTCTTCTAAAATATTTCCTAATCCACTACATTAATACTTGGATTTTGTGGAAGTCGGCAGGAATTCTAGGCATTTTTTTTTAATTTTTTCACACCATCTAGTGGTTGAAAATGAGAGATGCAGGTACTGACACGGGGGCGATGTGTATGCATCCAAAATGGTGTCATAAATTCAGCTTCAGCTGAACCTAGCTGTGGCTTTATTGCCTTTCTATCATATGTCAGCTAGGACCATTACTCTTGAAAATCACATTTTGCTGATAAGGAAGTAAGTATGGGTATAGCCATGTTATAGTAGGAAGGGTGAAGCATTAACAAAATCTTGAGCATATTTGTGCAACATGTAATAGTTCTTTGTTTTACTGTGTAATATAAATGGCGTAGCCTGCTCTGATGAACGTGATAAGATAGATATTCATCTCTCCCAGCAACAGTTATGCCAAAGCATTATATTTTTACCAGCTTTTCTCATACCTGTTTAGAAATTAGGGGGAAAGCAACTATTTGTTTCCAAGAAATGTCATTGTTAGTATAAGAGAAGTAATTATGAAGCAGTTTAGCAAATTTGGGCATTTATAGAATTTAAATAAAGCAAGAGAAGCAATATGTTACATTTAAGTTTCTAGGTAAATGTCTTTTAGACAAATGAGCATGGTTTCAGTTTGGCAGTGTTTACTTCCTAAAATAGCTAAGTATTATGCAAAGACAAACCCCCAGGATTTGCTTTTACTTGAGCATCAAAACTCAATGTTATTGCAATTATCATGAGCTCATACTCCGACAACAGATATACATACCTATGCCCAAGTAGTGCAGTTACTCTAGAAAAGCATGTTTTTCTTGTTTTAAAGATCTATTCAAAAACTATTTAAGCTATTTGCTAAATATTTATGTCAGTTGTGGCTTTTGTTAGGCAGCAGTCCTGTGGGCTTTTACAAAAAAATCCCCAAAAGCCTCACAACTTTTTTCTAGGTTTCTCTACCAAGTTTCCCTTAAAAGTTGAGTTTTTAATCTGAGCAGAATTAACAGAACTATCACAATAGTACTTGTTAACTTTACTTAAAAACGTAGTTAACATTTCAGATTGATTGATCAATGTATCTGTACAGATAAACTATTATTTTAATTTATAATATTCTTGAATATTCAAGTGGCTTTTATCACTTACACTATGAATAACATGAACTTTCAGAAAACTATATACCCTCATTCCATTTTGTAATAAAAAATATAGCTGTACTGATAAAGAGACTTGTTAATAACATTTCTTAGTTAATATTGACTGTTAGACATGCAGTGCTTTGTATTCCTGTTTTCTAAAAGGATGATTGCTCTTAACTCCTGCTCATTTATGGGCTTGCCTTTGCTTTCAAGCCCACGTGATAAATGGAAAAACAGACCATAGTATAGCGATCATTTTTATAAATCTTCCATAGCTCTACTCAAGAAATCAATTTCCAGAAACAAAGATAACTGTGGATGGAGGTAGTTCTATTTTTTTCCCAAGTTATGTATGCACAATTTATGCAAAGGCAACACTTACAGTACTTGTTTGCTTTATGTGTATGTTTTGTGTTATGAAGTTCCATAGTTTCATCAGCCAAATGCAAGTAATAGTGAAAATTTACCTTGATATGTGTGGACACCTGCTTAGTAGAACTACTGACATTTCTTAACATTAAACTAATTTAATATATTTCTTATTTATATTTGTATTAAAACAGCAAATACTTCAAAATCGGAAATTATATCTAAAACTGGTATTCTCCTTAATTGTTATTATTTCATTGCACACCAGTGCTGTCCACCAGTGCTGTCCACTGTTGTATTTATAATTCATGGAAAGCTCATTTATGACAACCTTCTGCTCCAGAATTTTCCATGAAATTAGAGTGTTAACTTGGTGCTTAGATTACCCTATACTCAGTGGTTGTCGGTTTCATGTGTGGCAGATTTTTGTTCTTTCAATACAATAAATGTTAAAGTGCTCACAGCTCAACCTGTATTTTTTACCTAGTAAAAAGACAAACAAAGAATCTTCACAGCTCAGATTACTGCTTATAAAATAAAGATGCAACTTAACCATGCAGCTGTTTCAGAATCACTGTGAACATTTTGTTCACTATCTGTGTAATCTTAATAAAATGTATTTATTCAGTATTTTTTCCCAAAAAATATGGAAGACATACTAAAATCCTGAGTGTTTTACTTTTTCAGGTTGTTTTCTGGGTGATCATACTGAGGTCTCTAATTTCCATTCCATGGCCATACTGCCTATGGCTCTTCTAGCAAATAGGGAGTACCAATAAGAGCAGATTTGCTGAGTGAAACACTTAGTGCTTGAGCCCTTGTGTCCACACCATGCTTCTTCAAAGCCGCTTGATGTCTGAAGAGGTCTAGCCTGGTTTTCTGGAATGAGAATACATTAATGGTTGGAGCATGTTCAAGTGCATCTTTCATTTTAGCTTCAACTGAAATAAATGTAGTGTGTGTGCTCTAAGGCTAATGGCTCTGCAAAGGGAGCCAGTGGGGGGAAGGTGGGAGCTTTGAGAGATTCACTTCAGTGGGATGCTTCTGATCAAAACTAAAATACAATACTCAGTTGTACATGACCCATTTCCTGGCTTATTTAGTTTTAATCTTTATAGGTGGGGGTGGCTGAACAGTAAGTTCATGTCTGAAGACAACAGTGCAGGCCTTTAAATACAAGGTTGGTTAGAACTAATGCAAAGGGACTCTAGCTGTTGGTTTGCCCACTGATAATATGTAAGCCTTTACCTATCAGATCAGAAAATAGTTGGCCACGTGTCATCTAGTGGAAAATGAAATGGCCTTTCTATTGTTGCAGGGTGTTTTCTGGGGGCAGTTTTGGTTCAGAACTCAATCTGCTTACTGTGATATATATTGGAAATCTTTAATTGCCGTATATTTTCTCTCATGTCATTGTGGGAAATAAAACCTAATAATGCAACCATACAATAAATCTGGCACTTATATTTTTAAAGATGGCCATTTTATTGCTGTCTTAAAACAACTCTACTACCTGTGAAGAAGTCTCATTCAGTTATGTAAGACATTTGTCATTCTCTGCTTTTAGAGAAAATGCAGTTCTGTGCCAAAACTGCTCCCTGGTTGACAGTGTATCATTCAACAATTACACCAAAGGAAGTTCTAAAACTTTTTAGCTGGTATGAATCTCCTGGATGAACTGGAGATGTTTTAAAATATTATCTTGCCAAAACTGCACTCTAGGATGTTCTCTGCAAAAAAATTATCCCTGCTTCTGACACATATTTAGCTTGATAGTAGAGGTTACTTATTTTAATCCCAAACAAGGCTACAGATACGTTTTTTCAGTTTTAAAGTTTGCAGGTATTCAGCCCATAAGTTAGTATTCCTTGAAATGCCACTAGAAGAAGGAAGGAGAAAAATCTTAAATTCACATACTTTGGTTGTGTTTTTTTTAAAATACAACTCCATATTTTTCTTCAAGGCATTGAAACACAGTGATAATTTTCAGCAACTCTTTTTTAAAACTGAACAAATAAAAAACCCCACACCACAAACAGGAGAAAACATACCATATGTATTCAACAATGGAGACTAATTGCACAAGAACTAGATGTTCTCAACTTTTGCTGAAGTCAGTAGAAGTTTATATGATGCAAAGCATCTGGAGAATCTTATATAGGCAGAGGAACAGTTCTAAAGGTAGCAACTGCTTTGGAAATCCTCAAGTATGAAAATTTTCTCTTTTTGTATGTCAAAATATCAAAATTCTCTTCCATAGAGGACTAAAATCTTGGATTTAAACAGTATCTGTAGAAAACAGGGAGTGTGTTGCTAACTATTGACTTTTCCCCAAGTACAAAAGGTTTTATAATCAGCGTCTCATGAATTCATGGGTACCTAGACATCAGTGCAGTGAAATGGTGGGATGGGAACAAGGAGAAGCATTTGCTCACAGTGTGTTCAGTTGAGAGCATTTAAGGAGCCTGTAAACCCTGATGGGATTTTTACCCCCTGCTATCTAGCATGCTGTACAGTGAGTGTTTTGCCAGCATGTTAAATGTTAAATCATAACCTGTTCCTTCCTGCCCTGTGAAATTACTTCACTTTGGTTAATAAATTTCTGCTGGGGGAAAAAAAATAATCCACTCTATGACAGTGGAAATACAGAAGTAGCTTAGAAAGCATTTGATCATTTGTTAGGGTTGTTGTTTCATATTATTTGGCATAATATATTCCATTGCCCTGGTGCTTGTCTTCTGGGGGAGGGGTTGTGGTGGCCCCCTCCTCCCCCTGGCCCTGCTAACATTGCCTGGTATGGCAAATGTGCTCCCTGTCACATGGCAGAGCGTGGCCGCACACTTGTGCATTCTCCTCATTGCAGGGCGGCTGGATCTGGCCCTGCCCCCCTCTCCTAGCCCTCTATTTGCCTTGGAGCTATTCATTTTGCAGTTATTGAATTTCTTTGGAGAGTTATTTTCATACAGCAAGCATCACAGCACCTCTGGATCTTGATAGCGTTTCTACATAAGGAGAAAGAAGCTTTGTGTTAGTAATTACCTAACATTGTCAGGAGCTGACTGCAGGCCTCTTTCTAGTGATAACAGAATAACCACATAATGTAGCTTTATAGCACATGATTAATAGAAAATAATTACACATCCTACAAAGGGATGCAATATTTCTTATAAATTGACTACAATGGTTTCCTGTAGATTAAAGGACTCTTCATTATTTTATCAGTCCTTCTGAAGTATAGTCGCTTGCCTATGTTAGCAGTGATATTAAGAGCTGAATGCAGTGAGGGATACCAGATGGTGAACCCAGTGGTACCTGAGATCTGAAGCTGATGTTTGCAAAAGCCAGTGTCTCCCAACTTTTTTTATTCATATAAAACTCCTAACAGTATTCATATCCTTCTGTATATTAATCCTTATTTTCCACAAATGTGGACTGCAGGCTTTTATTCTCCACATCTTAAGCAGCAGTAATAGACATATGGACCTCACAACAGCAATGTATTAATGAAATTATATTGCTGCAAAGAGTTTATAATTGATAACATTGATAGTAACAATACATCAATTTGGATTTTATGTGTGACTTCAAGAAAGGACTAGGGGGGCTGCTTATCTGCCTCACTAGTTAAGCACTCTTTCATGTTACTGAGGGTAGGAGGGAGGGGTTAGGAGTTTAAAGAGAAATGTCTGTACTTTAATCAGTTTAAAAGGGAGTGCTATCTAATTATCCTAAAACCAGAGATTAAGGTTTTATATTCTTGGTAGCCAGGTATCTGCATTATATTTTTTTCAGACTTCTATAGACTGCTGATAGTTTAATTGGGATTCATGTTGCTCTTGAGACTCATGCAAAGAATAGTAATGTAAAGTAAAAGCTTCTGTGTTGCAATATTGTCTGTATGGTATAATGGTTGCAGTGAATCCTTAAATTAGTTTACTAGTCTGTTACATCAACATTCATTTCATCTTCTCACTTAGCTTCATGCCAGAGCAGTAAGTGGTATGTAAGTAAGAAGCAAAACTCAGAAAGTTTTCAAAACAGCAGCATGCTTTTAATTTTAATTTGAACTATCTGAATTGTTTCTTTAAAAACAATTGTTTCTAAGTCCATGTAGTGTTGCTAAGTGGAACATTTTCAATGGATAATGTAATCCACAGGCTCTTTCTATGCCATTTGTCATATGCAGTTTAATGACTGCTTAACTGAGCCACTTCCCTCATTTCATGTATTGTTTGTTTTTTTGGCTGATGTCTAGCAAAACTTGCTTAATCACTCTTGTCAGTCACCGTACGAATTCCATGTAGCAGCTTAAAATCTTTTGTTGCTTTCTCTTGTAGAGATTTATTGCTGAGATTTCAGCAGTATACGTGAGTGCTGCTCCTTTCAGCAATTTCCCACTTCAGTCTTGAAATCTAGTTTGTATATTTAAACAGTGTATTGTGAGATAAAGCATAGATTTTTAAACAGGCTGATCTGGAAGATTATAAACCTCAGTGTTTCACCTTTAAGGATTTGGGGTGTAATGTGAAGCCCCATGGGAAAGGTTATTAACTTCTGTGGAGAGCAGCTTGCACTGAAGATCAGATTCAGGTGCCTCTAGACATTCAAGACCAAACCCATCCCCAGCAGTCTGTTTTGCAGTGGAAGGGGGAAGAAGGTGGAATTATTTTTGCAGCTTTCTCGTTTGCATGATCACATAATAAATGAAGCTTTTTCCTGCTGTTTTTTAAGTGGACTTCCTTTAAGTCACACTTACTGCAGTATTTAATGCGTAGTAGGATAGAATCTTTTAAATCACCAATTCACTGTTAAGAGAAGGAAAAAATGTTTAATTGAAGACTAATGTTCACCCTTCCACAATTAGAAAATATAAAACTCTGTGTGTGCCTGCATGCAAGTATTTAAAAAAAAAAAAAAAAAAAAAAAAAAAAAAAAAAAAAAAAAAAAAAAAAAAAAAAAGTAAAGAAAAAAGCCCACGTGAAAGCAGGCTATCATAGTTAAGCAGAGAGAGAGCTGAGTACACTAAGCACCTCATTGGACCCCAGAGAACTCTTGACCAGGCAAAATATGCCAGCAGCAAATCATTATAGCTCAGGCTCTAATGAAACTCCATTAACCCTTAAGCTCCACTTGGCTATTTATTACCAAAAACTTTACCTACAGTTCAAAATAGTAGCTTCATCTCAGTAGCACCACTAATTCAAAATCCTAGAGCCTTTTGCTCTTCTCATCTGAAGAGCAGTGTAGCAAGAAACAGATGTTGCTTATCAGAGATATTTGTGTATTTTGTACATTTGTTCCAAAGTAATTTCTGTCTTACTAATCGTTTAGTTTTGAGTACGGTCTCTGTTTTAATAATGCTTCATATGTAACTCAATATATGTATGTGTGCAATTCAAGCTGTTACAATTTATTGAACTATTGTTAGGATTGATCTTAAAATACCTCATAGGAAAAAAGTAAATTATATACCACAATATACAATAATTACATATCAGTATTACATTATTTTATTTTTACAATAATTATATACCACAATACCACAATACTCTTACTTGGTACTGGTTTTGGAAGACATTATTTCTCTAAACTATTATAATTCATTTTGTTTCATATTTAACTCACTAAGCCTAAACATATTTGAAACAAGAGTACATTAGTCATCTGTCAGGAATATGAGATCTGCTGTAGAATTTTCTGCAAGCCTAAAGCAATAGTAGACTTTGTCCATATAAAGATATTACGTATTAGATAGATAGTGTTCCCTTCACATTTGAGTGAAGTAGTTTTTAAAATAAGTTGATGGTATGTTTCTTAGAGTTTAGCTAGTGATATTAAAAGAATCCCTGTTGATTGTTATATGTCAACATTGTGTTATTAGATTTTAGTTACAAAGACAAGGTTTTTGTATTTTTGATGAACAGAGGATAAGGAAGTAGGCTATTTTTAGTAGGTGTTAGAGAAGCGTGGCCATAATTAAGAAATTTTCTTGAGTATGTCTAGCCTTTTTAAAATTTAGCTTTTGCCTTTGCCTAACTGCATGTGAATGCCTATAACAAAAAGATAAAATGTTTTAATTTTCAGTTGAAATGATTATAACTGTATATACGAGAAAGCATCCATAAGGAGTTGCATACAAAACTCTATTGCATTTATATCAGACTAAAGGTTAATACTGCGTATTGTTTTCAATTAGGAGTACAATAGATTTGGCTGGTGGGTAGGAGAAATGAAGGGAACCATTGGCTTGGTGCCTAAAGACTACATAATGGAGATGTATGATATTTGAGAGGCCTGGGTAAGTACATTTTAATCCAATCTTCTGTAATGGCTTATATGTTCCCTTGTTCTCTGTTTCATAAGTATGTCTTTCCTGGAACCTTTGTAGGAGTCCTGTTAACATAAAGATTATGGCAAAATATATTGAAGGTTCAATTAAAGTACTTTTTTTTCTGGGATTCTATATGAAATATTAAACCGCAGCGTACAAAAGATGATATATTTAATAACAGTGTTCCTTTTCCAGATTTTTTAAAAAATAAAATTTCTGTTGTTTCTATTTAGTTTTGTTACTTTAGTAATATGTATATATCTCTCTATCTGTGCAGAAAACTGTGGAAGGGGATAGATATTTGGACTGGGTTTGATATGTATGTTTGAGTTCTTTTGGTTAATGATGAACTTTCAACTTCCCTCTCCCTAATCAGGAGAAATCTGCACTTGAAATGAAGAGTGCTGTGCAGCTGCAGTTTACAGACCCAGCCTCTGGAAGAAGATTTTGCTGTACATGTTTTGTGGTTTCAGCGAATGTAGTCAGATCGTTGCCTTGTGTATATTAAACATTATAAACTGTAATTGATCATAACTTTACAGAAATGTTCTTCTTAGCCACTTTTTATAGAATTGTAATGCTAGGAAATTAAATAGATGGTAATTAACATATGGGGAACAAGCAGCCATATAGTGCCTGTTGCTCTTTTTCTAACATTAGCAGTACTCTGTACAGCCGTAGGTTTGTGTTCTCTCAGGGAATTTTGCTATCTTTTCCTGTTCTGCAGATTCGGAAAAATTAAGCAGAGCGTCGAGGGTAAACTATTACTCAATTCCTGTGTGCATTAACCTTTTGATGCTCACTGTACATCTTGTGCAGTTTCATCAGAAAGTTGAAGAAAATGGATGTATAATATTTCAAGTCTTTGGGGTATTCTGTTTCCAAATGTTTCTAAGTTATGCTTTAGCCAATGAATTATTTTTCTCATATGTTTAGTATTGTATTGTTAATTACTATTTTGTTGTCACACAATGAAGACTTGATTCTTTTGCTGGTGTAATAAATGGGCCTGTGTGGTAATACTGCCCTGGTACCATTCAGACTTGGACATGATAATCCTATGAAAATTTATGAAAATATATTAAGCAAAATTTTTGCTAAGTCAACGCAAGCTAAATTGCAGGTAAAAAAATTTTTGTCTGTGGTAGCGTGAAATATTTTATTGATACCTTACAGATACTTTTGCAGAGTTACGTCTGGATACCTGGGTAGTATGTGGAATTCTGATACATGTTGTGCAACAGATCTTCATCTTCACCTTGTGTGGATTAGCAACAGCAACCTGCATTCTTGTGTCAAACGCAGAACTTTGTGGCTAATCAAAATCATTGTTTGAAACATAAAAAAAGTACACAAAAATACCACCCCTTGTGGACAAGCGGTTGGACAAGTCAGAGTTAGTACTTTCCATACTCTTCTTTTAGAGATGTGCTTTACCATTAGCATGCAAGGTCTTTTTTGGGTCCTCCCTGACAGTTGATTTGTTTAATCTACTGAGGAGGCAGGTCAGGCCAGCCTCTGAGCTGCTGAGCCTCTGCAAGTCCCCGTGTAGTTGCTTGTGCTTTTTATGCTTCAGGCGAAGCCCGGGAACACAGTGGGTTAAAAGGAAACGTTAGTCTGAACTCGGAATTTGGATCCTTACAGTAAACTAAGATGTTGTGCTCTGTGTTAGCTAATGGATGGTACTTGCTGGTACACTGAATTCTAATAGGCGTCAAACGGGACGGAGTTTTGTTGTAATTTTTTAAAGAGATAGTCATTGGAATTGATTCTGTGCGTTATCAGCGAAGCATTAAAATGATAGATTATAGTCTTCAGATCTTTTACTACTTTAATTTGTCAAGCGTACTGGTGGATTGTGTACAGAATGTGAAGCGTTAATAGCGAGGCTGGAAACGCTCCTTCTCCCTTGTTAACATGGCAGCGCCATAAATCTGCCCACCGAAATGGCTTTTTATTAATTACAGAATTCCGAGTCCCACCACCACCACGACCACCAGGTACTTTTTAGGGAACAAAGCCTCCCCCACCTCCTGAGCCCTCAGGCGCTCGCTGTGGGCCCGGCCCGCCGCGGGGCGCGGGGTGTGCGGTGCGGGGGCGGCCCCGGCCCGGCCCGGCCCTTGCGCTGCGCGGCCGCGGCGCTGGGTGGCAGCAGATTTTCGTGGCACGGGCGGAGGCGGATCCCGGTCCCGTCCCTGTCCCCTTCCCCCTCCGGCGCTGTCCCGCGCCGTTTCTGCCGTTTGTCCAGGAGAGGGAGTCCTTACCCAAGCGATGAGGGGCTGAGCTGCCCGCCGCGGCCTCTCCGAGGTGGTGACGACCGGAGACATCAAGTGGCTTTTGTCTGTAGTTCTCTTGTAGGGCTTCCCCCTTCTTAGTACTTATTGCTAGGGGAGAGTAAATAAACTGCCTTAAATTCAAAAGGACGTGAAAGATGTCCTGAAACTCACTGGGAGTGTCTCAGAATAAACCAGCGCTGGGCCACGGATGAACGGTTTACTTTAAGTCTGCGCGAATACCATAACCTTTTTTGGATAAGAAAATCTCAATACAACTTAAATGAAACTCGGGTAGAAGACGCTAATTGCTTAATTTTCTTTGTTCCTTTAGATTGTGCTTGCCTTTCTGTGAACAGATTTTTAAAAGGTGATTGTAACTCTCACACTGTACAGCGTTTTACTTGATTATTTGCTGTGTTCTGGATTTGTATGGTACTGCCATTAGATCTTATAATAATGTTCTACTCTGCAAATTTTTAAGGTTCAAATAAAGTTTAATTGTTTGCAAACTGTTATGATGCTAATAATTCAACAGCCTGCTGTGTTACTAATGAAATTACTTTGTTATGATTAATTTGGAAAATAGTGTGTTGATTGTAGTAATTAAGCACAACAAGGTGAAGTAAATGATTCTAATGCCATCTGGCCTCCAGACTGAATGAAGAAATGAAATGGGGCTGTCATTTGAATTTATTCAGAGAAGTAAGGGTAATACAAATGCTTTTTATAGCAGAGGCACCCGGATATAATCATGCCACTCTGTAGTATCTTTTCATGTGCTTCTGTATACGGATAACTGGTTCACATATTTTTGCGGCATCTCGTTAGGATATACCTCTTTGTGCATACTCCACTAATTACATGTCCTGATGGCTGTGCATGCACTGGTTCTTCTATCAGAAAGATGTATGGATAAGACTTAGAGAAGTGATATAGCTCAGCTTACCTTTTGCTCCCCTATTAAGGATAAAAACTTTCTGTGACTGGAGTTAAGCTGAAAGTGAATACTAATTAAGATCCCATTCTAAACTCAAAGCTAAATGCATAAACTTCTTTCTTTTTTTCGGCTCTGCAGTCTGAGTGTGGCACAGTATCAGAAGGAATGTAAAGAATAACCCTTTAGAACCTGATCCAAAGACCGCTGAAACTGAGAAGCTATTGAATTCACTTGCTTTTGCATCAGGATCTCAAACAGTTACTCAAAAACAGGAAATACAGTTTCAAAGTGCTTTTTTGCTCAATACTCTTTGTCCTCTTTCTGAAAGAGATGCAATTATTTCCATAAGTTGAACCAAACAAAAGAACAGTACTGATTTTTCTATGCCAAACGATAGAAATCTATTTTTCTATCTCAGGTAAAGCAAAATAAAGTTGTGGGTGTAAATTAGAATCCTGGCTTGGTAAAGTTCAGTGGGATTTGTAGGGAAGATGTAAAATATTAAAATGTGGTGAAAGTACCCAGGTAGATCACAGTGGTGTGCCCTTCAGCTGCTTGAGCCATTTTGAAGTTTCTCTCATCTCTCACTCAAGTTGAGGAAAAATCTATTAGTACGTAACTGTGGGAATAAGCATATGCACGGAAACCTTATAAACGACCTTCCACTTTACATAGCACAAAGTGCTGATAAACTCTGCAAGACCTTCATTACCAGGGTTTTTCTGAAGCTGATATTTCTCAGACAGGACTCTGCTTAATTCCATCTTTATTTTGGAAATCTGACACTAAGCTCAGCAAAGAGTGCTCTACCAAATCTGTATCTGTCTTAGAGTTAATTTCCTGCCCAACACCCATTGTCTTACTGTGAGAGACCAGCACCAGACCAGTTCACATTATGAACTTAAATTTGTGGATTCAAGCTGAGTGTAAGCACAGGATTTGGCACTTCTGGGTTGCAACTGTGACTTGACTTATCTTTCCATCCTACAGGAAGAAGTAAAGGGGGCTTAGATGGTGGCAGGATGTGCAAGTGAAAGGGATGCAGCTTTTCTCATCCAACTGTGTTGTGCTAAGGAATATATATGTTTATTTTCCCTTTAACTGTAAAGCAGATCTGGCAGTGATAACCCATGAATTGTTATAGCCTGTAACAGATTTGTTTAGGAGTGATTTTGTAGTGGGATCTAGGCAATTCTGTTGCTGCTGTCTGGAACAGTCATTAGTCCAAACTATCACACAGAGAAATTCATAGAAATTCAATTGCTGGGTCCAAAGCAAAGTAGAGGAAAAACCTCTGCACCTGAAAGCTATGTTAACATAAGTCAAATTTAAAATGAAACTGTCAGCTTCTTCCCAGCTTTTTGGGAGGACAAGTCTTTTAATTAACAGGAAAAGCTTAAAAATCCAAGGTGTCATCTTGTAGCAGTGTGTTGGAGAATAAAGTACAACAGTGCAGGCAGTCTGAGAAGAGCTGCTGGTAGATGAAGAGGCAGATAGTTTCAAATGCCACTAAAACCCAATCTATCTCTATTAATTTTCTGCTCTAGCAAACTGATATGTTGGAGCTTTTATCCTAAAGTATCCTCACTGTCTCACAGCCCATGGAGCAAACTTCCTTTCACCCTCTATCATAAAGCAAGTGCTACTGCATAAAGAGATTTGTTGGCTAATGAGCATTTTACAGCACAACTTTAAACTTTATGCTTTGAGATGAAAAAAAAAAAAAAAAAATCCACATTCAGTTACAGTGGGAGGATTTATGTTGGCAGAAGAGAATTACCAGTTTGGCCACTTCCAATCTGCTGTAATTGCTTCCATGTTTGTAAATAGTGCTGTGGGATTTTTAATGGCCATGGCAATAAGGACTTTAGTTTTACACCTCATGCTACAAGACAAGTGTGTAGCACCCCAGAACTGACCCCCGTGCAGATCTGCCTGGGGTAAGGGAAAAAAGTATTGCACCAGGATCATTATCAATCTTTGAAAAGCCAGCACTATGGATGTGTGCCTTGGCAGCCTCCCACCCAAGAGCTGACATGGCCCAATGCTGCTTTTTAATAGTCAAATCTAATAGGGTCAGCATGAGAAGAGCAGAGCACAGACAGCCTGACAGGCGTGGGTGACTCTGTTCATTGGTGGTCTTCAGTCTCTCAGACTTATTTCAGTGTGGAAGGGAAAAGATGAAATCTGTAAAGTCACATGGCATTGGGAAAGCATCTTCCTTTTCTGTTGCTCTCTTCGGAGAGGACTGCCATTCTTTCCTTATATTTAAATTAAAAGCAGTCAGGCATGAATGCACATGTGTGTGTAGGAAAGGAGTGGGTTTTATTATATCGTCACTTACAATCTTGTTTTGATGCTGGTTTCTCCTTTCTGGTGTTTACGTTGACATGCTCGTAATGGCCACACTACCTTTACCACAGAAAAAAGCTTTGAAAAAAATATTTACAGTTGTTGAAAGGCTCTATTCTATTACCTCCACTTTTGTCATTTCCCACCATTTTGTTCATTGTGTCAGCAGTGTCTTATCAAAATCTCTTTGTCTTTTGTGACAGTAATTTTTGCTTGCGTGTAAAATACGCCAGACTAATGTTTTGAAACTTCTTTTTTTTCTAATTTTTCAAGCTGATTTTGGACTTAGTTTTAGGACATTAGACCTCAATGAAAGGGGAAGAAGTGAATAATCTGTACATCTAAAGTTCTGTTGCTTGACTTAAAAATAAGCAATCCACATTAGCAATTGTGAGAACTGTTTTGGAAGGTCTCTAAACTAACCAGTTTACTTTCCATTCATTTGTTTCTGATTCTGAGACTCACACAGTATGCTTAACCACTTCTATACTGAGACTACCTATTCAGCTACTTGCTGTCCTGTGGTAGCCACCCAAGGTCACCCGTAGGTCATTATTGACTTGTCACCAGAGTTGCCTCCCTCTAATGTATTTGGTACTGCTTTAAAGGCAGAGCTCAGGAAACAAACATCTTCTCTCCTGAGCTTTGTAAATTTTCTGCTCAAAATGCAGAGGCATCATCCAGAATAATCTCTCTCACTAAGCCATGTTTATGATGTGTGTTTCTGTGAATACTCTGTCTTCACTTTACTCCTTTACTCCATTTACTTTAAAAAATTGTGAAGAGGAAAACATGAGATGTCATCCTAAAGCATCAGATTTTGACAAAATTGGGTCAAATTAATGTTTCAGGTGCAGATTATGTGAATGCTACTTGAGAGTGTGAACCTGAATCCATACCAGTAGTGGTCTCTGTCAGGCTTTGGCAAGCAGAGGAGAACAAAGAGCTACATGTCTGGCCCTTAGCTGAAAACTGAGTTTTACTGATCTATGTCTGATATTATCTTAGGACCTTCAGCTGCACTGTTGCTTCTGAGCATCTCTAATAAATTCACTGAGTTAGAAATTTATGCAGGTGTTTGTCCATCAGGTGTGGATCAGGGTTTTGAATTATAGCCTGATCTGACAGAATGGCATACAAAACCATGATGTGATACGTTCCCATTTGTGGCTCCTCAGGCCAGCTGATGATTCCAAGAAGCATACGTGGACCACAAAGGGATTTAATCATGCCTGTTTCATTAAATGGTAATGATAATGTATTTCAGTGGAATAATATTTTGCACATTCTGGCTGATGTAAAGGAGGTCTTCATGCAAAATTCCCTTGCTTAGGTGTCATAACATCTGAAACATGGGGAATATATGTTGAAGTAGTTCAGTCTAAAACTAACCAGGGTGACTCACAGGGATCACAGAACAGAGTACTGAGCAGCTGCTGGGGCACATATATTTCATTTGGTTAACACTGATTATGAATTAATTGTGATAATGCAGATAATTATTTCAATAACTTTGTCTAGTTAACAGTAACAATAAACATACTTTTGTTAAATGTGTTAACTGAAATTGCAGTAGCTATTCAGACTACATTCATCGTAATACTTGGTAGTGTATGTCTTTCCCTTGTCTGTGGGCTTGTGAGTGTTCTGCTCATCTTGAATGTTGTCATTTTTGCTGGTATTAGAGAAAAAACTTGAAATGTAGGCAGTTGTCAATGATACAAACATCTTCTGTCTTTTCCACTGTCTGCTTCTTGAAAACAGTCAGTTCTACATGTATAGTCTGAAACAAGGGAATTTAGCCATGTGACTCCCCCTTTAACTCAGCAAAAGTTATGTAGGTAATTCTTAATTTGAGGGCACAGTATTAACTCCTTCTTCACAAGGGTAAGCATTAGTCACATATTCCCTTGGCTTTATTGCAACTGCTCCTGCAACTTCTTACTCTTGAGATACAGGATTTAGAATCAAGTTGTAAAATATTGCCGAAAATTTAATTTTTGTAGTTTAAAGTATAGTGCTAACTATCAGTTAACCACCTGGATACAGGGTGCCAATTTATCTGTGAAGTGTTTCTTGATGTTCAAAATCACTCTGTACCCAGCACTTAACAAATACAGGGAGTATTATGAGCACAAAGCGAATGGCTTTGGTGATTTTGATCTCCAGAGAAGATCTCCTTGGCATAAGATAGTTCTTGTAACCAGATGGAAGTATTTTACAACCTACTCATTTTGAACTCCCAGTTCACATCCTGATGATCTGTACACTCTGTGCTGAGGTCTGATTGATTATACCAGGATTAATTGGGTTTTACTCTTCTGAAAATGTTGCAGGTATGCCAGATGTGAGAAAAGTTGTGTTTGACCCTATCTGTTTCATTGTCTGTTCCCTACCAAATCGGAGTTGTATAGGGGCAGCTTCTAGTACTGTCCTCAGAAATCTGTATTATAGACAGTTGTCAATGGCAGATGAATGCTTTGGCTGTGCCTCTCCTTCCAGCCAAGGAGTCAGTCTATAATTGTGAGAATTTATCTTCTTATATGAGTATACTGACACAGAATTATAATATCTGTATATGGGCCACTGACAGTCCCTATATCTCCTAGTATATTCTATTTTCTCTAGGCCAAATTTATTGCTCTCATAATTAAGTCCTAACCTGAGAACTTAATGGAGTTGCAGGTTCTGAAAGTAGCAGGAAATACAGCTTCTTTCCAGGAGCTTGCACAGTGTCTCCTCCTGTCTGCCCAAGGTGTAATTCCACCTGTTCTGAGGGAAGGGTGCGTGACAGAGGACATGGCTTTAGAAGAAATTCCAAATTGGTAATTTTTATCGTTTGTTCCATCTCAAGTTAGGAATGCCTGAGCAGCCTCTTGTTCTCAGTAAGTCTTACACCCCTACTTGCTAAATGGGATCACGTTAATCATGGATGACACCAAAAAATAACAGGCTTACATTGCTTCCAGGTAGAGGAGGAATAGGCACAAAGTGGAGCTTTCCAGTGGTGAGGGCAGTGAAGCATTGGGGTTGGTTGCCTGGGGAGCTTCTGTGATTTCCATTTCTGGAGGATTTGGAGAACCTGCAGGGAATGAATTCACCTGCTAGGAATGACTGAACCATGGCGATTCCTGCCTTGGGGTTGGGGCATGTAGGAAATCACCTCCTAAGGTCTGTTCCAGGCCACTTTTTTGCAATTCTGTAATTCAGCAGTGAGCTGACACTGCTCTGAAATGGCTGAATAAATACAAGCCCAGTCTTATTCTTTGCTTTGCTGCTGCTGTCTGGGTTTATGTGTTCCTTATCCTCCTTCAACTTTACAGTCTCCAAGCAGGAACCAAATTCACTATTTCTTACCCAGCAAGCATGTTAGTGCATAACCTCAGTAATTAACTTGGACCGCAATTAGTGTATTTTTAAAAGGGTAAAGGATTCTTTAAAGTATCATATACCTCAAAGTGTGTCTGGCTGTGACAGATCCTAACCAATTTTGAGCGTATACAGTGTTTAGTGATTCTAACTGAAATGGAAAACATTTAATTATTTTTTTTTTAAAAGCAAAATAGCTACAATTTCAGATTGTAGCTGTTTAGTCACCTTAGGTAGTTAATTTTCATTAACCAGTTGGGTGTCTTAGGAAATATAGAAAAAGATAAAAAATAGCCTTTAGTTTTGTCTGTTGCCACTTTTGAGAACAGAAGGGGATTTTCCAGATTCCACTCAAGTAAATAGAAACAGTCTCATCCTTTTAATAAGCTTTGGATCAGATCCATATGTAAGGATAGTCCTTCCCCCCCTTTTTTCCCTATTCTCTTGAATTGAATGTATGACATATATTTAATACTTTATTCTTTATCTCTATGAGATGTCCTTTTAATTCTCTGTAAGAAAGTGTTCTGTGATGTGGCTACCTGATTTTATTGAAACTCACACGTCAGGAATAAAAATTATTGCCTTCCCTGTCAAAACTGACAGTAATTACAAGGCCAAATATATTGCTGTGATTGGCTTGTAAAACCAAATCTATAATATTTCAAGTTTGTGAGTTGGCTTGCGCAGCTCTCAGGAAATATAACCCAGTATTTTCTTTGCAAACTGACATCTCTTTATCCGTTTCTTTCATCATCTTTGTTTTTATTCGTGAGAGAGAGCGGGGAGCATACAGCATTTATATGGAATGGACTGGATGGCATTTAATGAGTCGGCTTCTGGGGAAAAGTAGCTAAACAGTAGCTAAAGGAAAGCCAGGAAGGTTTAAGCAACAGTATCTTTTATGTGCTCCTCTTTATGCATAATCTTTCAGCAATAAATTCTGCATATTGATTTCTTAATTGCAGTGGAAACATACTTGGACAGGAGCAACATTATAGCCTATTTGCTGGCTTAATTTTTAAAGACATTTAAATTTTAAAATGGATACTGCACTAAATGCAGGACAGTGCTCTTAACTTGATGTAGAAGCACTTGCTTCTGTTGCTGAGAGCTCTTTCCATTTCAGCTGCCTTACTTTCTCTTACCTTTGTAAAACCAGAAGAATCTGTAGTTGGTGTTTAGGCGCACTTAGCATGTGTAAAATCCACTCCGGATCAGACAAATCACTTTAAACTGCTTAATGACGAAGTCCCCTAATAGTTTTCTGCAAAAAATAAGTATAAAAGTTTCACTTGTTTATTTGCCTATGAAAATAAAATCAAACATGCAGTAATTTCCAGGTTAATAATGAACATTTCTGAGGACTTGTAGTAAAAAATCATCTTCCTTTGGCTGAAGGGAAGAAAAAAAAAAAGGCACCTACACATCAAATAAATGTATAAACCAAATGCTGGCTTAAAGATTTTTTAAAGCACTGCCAGAAAAATAAAGTATAAAGAGGAAAATGTATCTTAAATATCATGTTTTCATTTAGCTGAAGTGCAAAAAATAACTACAAGTGTTAAAGACATATATATCAACAGCCACAAAGAGACACTTGGAAGTGGCATCCACAATATCATGTATTGTTTTGAATGTGCAATACCAGATTATTTTGGAACAGAAAAGATGAAGTTGTTGTTGCAGGAGAAAATATTCTCCATTTTACTTCATCATTTCCAGTCTGTTGAGTGTTTGGATGGTATTGCTGTTGGGGGTTTAATTTTTCTTTTTTCTTTTTTTTTTTTTTTTTTTTTTTTTTCTTTTGAAATTATTTTATATTTTATTCTAAATCCAAACCACTGAAGCAAAGCCTGGGAAGTAATAATTTCTTTGCATCTTAATACAGTCTGTCTTCTTAATGAGCCTACTGCACTGCCCTGAAAACAGCCCTTTACAAATAAACATGCTGGAAGTGATTTAGCCACAATGTCCAGACTATGTAAACATCTAATTATTACAATAAAATTGTCAATAAATATACATTACTGCTCCCTTTTCAAATGTTAACCCACTTTCTCTTTGCTTGATAAAAAGGTATAAATTGTATTTTTATGTCTCGGTGGGTTTTGTTTTCATTACCCTGCTTGCTGCTCTCCAGACAAAAGAACGCAGACTAATGTCTGAGTTATTCCTGGATGCTGAAAACTCCTACAGTTGTTTATTAACCTAAAGTGCAATGTTTCCTTTCACAGCAAAATGAACTTTAAGCTTTCACAGTCTGAGGTTTAGTTGAAGCATCTTCCCTCCCACCAAAAAACGAAGCTATAAAATCTCTTATTGCAGTGTCTGTAACTGTGGGATAGGCACACCGTTGAAACACTTATTAGAGGGAGGAGAGGACATAATGCTGCTTTAAGACTGAGAGAGAAGATAGGAAACCACAGTAATTTCCTCAAAAATATGAAGCGGTGCTTTTCAAATTATAGCCTCGTGTTGACCATAAATGTGGCATCAGCTCCCCCCCACCTCCCCCATACGTAGCCCCTTTTCACATTTCTTATATAACTGGAACATTAACATTAGAAAAGCAAAGCGATATTGAATCCTAATGAGGTCTGGCCTATATGCTCCGGCAAGAGAAGAATGAGGATAATTCATTTGTATGCCGCGAAGCATCCACAACTCCATGAGCATCCCCGTGGCTTCGGCTTGCGGTGCTGATCATCTGTTCCTACTTTAGGGGGTTTCATTGCTCTGAGCAGCATCTGAGCTGGGGAAAAAATAGTTAACCGCTTTACTGCTAGCTTTTGTTATATAATGACAATTTAATACGGTGGCTATTTTTTTGTTAACCTGCTTTAAAAAGGTCTTTCAAATGGTTAAATTAATCTTCTGATTAGCTGTGCCTGCCAGGTAAAATATAAGGAGGAAAATGATGTGGAACACAGTAGTGTAAAATGCGTTAACCAGTCTTGGTAAACATGTCTATTTTAAATAATCAGGCAGCCATTTGCTCGGAATTTTTTTTTTTTTTTAAATACTTTTTATTCTGTTTTACTGCCCGTGATCACAATGCTTTTTTTATCCTTTTTTTTTTTTTTTTTTTTTTAAACACTGAAGATACTCAGCTGAGTGACATGTTATTTAAAAAAAGAAAACAGAAATGTTACCAAAATCAAGGTATAAAAGATCCGTGCAAATTGCCATGTAAAATGATCTGCACAAAAAGGCATCGGGGAAGAGAAGGAAGGCTGTGCCAAACAGATGGCACACCCTGCTGTGTTTTTGATTGAAAAAG